>NC_135506.1:65263545-65416263 GCF_052857255.1 Amblyomma americanum | reverse complement strand
AGCTTTATTCACTAATTCTCAAGCAACGAAAGTGTCGGCTAAAAGCTATGCTTTTACGGTATTTTGTCCCTAGCAGACACACATTGGGGAATTGTAAAAAAGAAGCAGTTTGTTAAGAAAATTATAGTTATGCATCGATGAAGTTAAGACATTAGGGCACTGCCTGTGTGTGTGTGTGAACGATAAAACTGTGCATAGATACTCATGCATATACATACAAAAAAGTATAGTAAAAATCAAAGCTATTCCATAATTACTTGCTAACGCAGCAGTACATACTTCGAAATTGCACGCTGCTTTGTCATTAGGGCCATCTTTTGCCGTGGAGGATCTTTGAGCAGCCCCCCCCCCCCCCTCACTTCCGTACCTCTTTCAACGCAACAACCTTATCCAGACCACTCCCCCCCCCCCCCCCCTACTACCTGTGGGAATGCCCCCAAACCTTACAATCCCCCCCCCCCCCCCCCCCCCTACCCAGCATATCGCCCTTGTCATTGGAGGCCGCTGTGCGAACTGCTTAACCAGATGGCCAAACATGGCTAGTGGACAGAACTGGCCGTAAAGCCCAGACCCGTGGACTATTAGACAAGGAGGCGCCCACCTTTGAGGACCTTCTTATTTTTTGCTTTAAAATAAAGTTGTTACCAGCATCGGTCTCTGGCGATTGCAAATTTTACTTCCATGTATGAATATTTAAAATTTCTCTTCGTACAAATGTGAGAGCATTGATAAATATCTGCAAGCGTAAATTAAAAGTGCTCGTATTTTACGCAATATATCGTACATGTCGCCATTGGGGGCTCTTGCACGTTAAATAATGCACGTTAAGTAAGGAATACCAAGTGCACGAAATTATTCGGAGCCCTCCACTACGACGCCACTCATAGCCTCAGTCTCTTTGGGGCGTTACATGGCTAAATTTTGCGTGCCTTATGTATACTACGTTTCCAGCACGCCTTCTATCAACTGTCCTCAGCAAGAATATTGCTGCGTTGGAGCCGGCTTTCCGAAATAGAGCTTTTTCTCTGCGGTGGAGCTAGGCGCGCCGCGTTCTTCAAATTGTGTGTTGCCTGTTAAGAATAAGGAACTTCATTTCACCAATCACAGCGTTTTATTGACTTCCAAAGTACACTTTAACAGCGGCAAAGGAAGGCTGCGCTTTCTTCTAGCTAAACGGCGTAGGTTCCGCACTATGTTGCAGTCGAGTCCTGCGGCATTTGGTGGGAATGTTATTCAGGTGACACATCGAGTAAGCACTTTCACACGATAACCGCAGGGGTTGGAGAGAAAGGAGACACCAGCAGCGTGATAACAACGTACTTCTGCCTACTATTTTCCTTTACTGCAGTACTCTTTTACAGCGAGGGCTCTTACCGGCACTTATGTCGGTGCTGCGCCGTCTGCTTTGGCGTCACACCGCGACACGCCGATTGATAGGTATGCCCTCACGCCACTATACCAGAAAAGAGGGGAATAATAATGGCCGATCAATGCTAATATATTAACAACCACCAGCAGGTGCCCCTTAATCTCGTGTTCTACATTGGTAACCGTACTATGAATGGCTTTTTTTGTTTGTGTGTTTGAGTCCTGAAATGCATGGTAGGGCTTGTTTGCACTCGAGATATTTCACTCACTTCTGCGTTCGCAATTCACGACGCCCCCACTGTAGTGCACATCCGTATAACAACTGACATCCAGGAGGATTAGAAAAAGTTGGGAAAAAGCTTCTAATTTCTTTACGAGCCTTGGCTGTTTACATGCCCAAGTGTAGCGTTACGGTATATAGAGCAGAGCAGACAGGACGTCAGGTTATGATGCAGGTGAGCGTAGAAGCAGAGAGATAAGTATAAGTGACAATCTCTACCATATACGTACCTGGGCTTCTGTAGTCCCTGTGAATACATTTCTGAAGCAGTTGTACCACGCCTTTCGAGAGTACATGTGGTTTTTTCGTTTACTACAGTTGCTATTTAGGTCCAAATATGAGCTTAGTTCGTGTTTTCGACCATCAAACAAGGCTCTTAAACCCACGAGAAAGCGTCCACGCGCATTTTTCGCAAGGGCCGCCCAAGCAGTGGATGAAGCACCGGGGAATTGAGCCACATGCTTTGCGTAGATCCTTTAAAAGCGTTCGAAGACCCCGCTTGGAGGCCCTGTACTGAGAGTAAACGGCACTCAAACATGCCGGCGAGATTTACAAACTCAAACAAGCGTGCTCAAGCTTCGAGACTGAGGCTCTTCTTTCGCCGGGAAGCTCTGTGCACCCACTGAACGATTAGAGCACGTCAACGACGGGCGTTTTAACGCCGAATCCTCTAAAGTGCCGCCGGCCGTTCTCGGGGGTACTCAGGACGCAGGAAGCATGTAAATAAAAAATATTCTAAAGACGATTACAATTCTCCCTAATGCGAAATTTGAGTGCTGTTCTGCCGATGTCTAAGAATCTGTGGGCTCACTGTTTTTTGAACTAAAGTAGCTGTTTGGACTTGTTGGTCAGTGATCATGGTTAAAGAATGTGGCGCGAAAAGACAAGGACAAGCGAAGAAGTAGACAGGACCGGTGCTGTTTTTTTTTTCGCTTTGAAAGTAGAGATCGCGATAAGGTTCACGCAGGTTATGGCGGAATCTTGGCACAATTCAGAAGAAATCGGATGTACTAAAGTGGCTGTTTGGTGGCTTGTTGTTCAGTGATCATGGTTAAATAATGCAGCGCCAGTCCTGTCCACTTCTTCGTTTGGCCTTGTCTTTTCGCGCGGAATTCTTTAACCATGATCATTGTTTTGCTTTGCTGGGTTGTAGGAACGTCTGGTGACGATATTAGTTCGATAGTAGTATTAGTTGATGAAGAAGACGACGTGCAATGCACAGCACGAGATTTTGTTGCAGTTTAAAACTCTCATCCATTTTCTGTTCATGAGGAAGAATTCACCGGTGTTGCGCTCCCACGTGCTTTTCCTTTTTATTACCTGCGTTCAGGTGAATAGCCACCCGATTCTTCGCCGATCCCCCAGTGTGGCTATGTGCCATCTTTTGATAGGCTAACAACAACAGCATTGAGCGTGATCGGTTGCGACGATTGCTTAGTGGCCTCGTGCAGTGGCCAGCGAAGCTGATCTGTTCGCGCCGCCGCGGGTTTTAATCCCAGTCGCGGCATTGTTTATATTAATTTATTTATGGTTTGGTTTGGTTTGGTTGCACCGACGGTGGCGACGCGGCTGAACTCACGAACGGTCGCTTAAGAGCTGCACTCTAAAAGGCAGAAAATGGTCGTGTCCTCCAGTTCACGACCCGATAACTCGCAGCGAAAAGAAGTTGTCTCTCTTCCCATTGCTGTCGAAATGCAGACTACGCTAAACTATTTATAAGTAGCTGAACTAGCACGGATCCATATTTCCGTTAACTATTAAGCAAGCTTTAGTCCTGAATGGTACGAGCCGTTGTTTAAGACTGGGCCATTTGGTACATTGTGCGTTTGGTTTCATGCCGAAAAAATAATCCGCACAAGAGCAAGTAAAATTGATCTTGTTTTTTTCGTACTTGTTTTGTTCTTTCAATACTTATAGTTAGTCGAGAAGCTTGTTTCAGGATGTAAACCGCAGTTGTCTCTTCGCTGAGATAAATGCGTTGTGCTTGACCGTCTTACCTTCTGTCTACTTTCTTTTCATTGCCCACGTTGGTCCTTTTCAACGCTACCCTAAAGCCCACACTATTACGCAACCTCACACGAGTGAACTCTTCCCATACCCCAATCGATCACGGGAGAACAAAATGTCCGCTCTCAACACCACCTACAATCCGCCCTTTAGGCATTTTTTGCTTGGCCACGCCTGGGTAGTATTTTTACTGGCTCTATATACCAGCTGAACTTGGGAGTTTCCGATTAGGACATAGTCGGCATTCTGAGGGCGTCAACGTTCTCCCTAAGCAAGCCTTCTATGAATGTGTCTCTATTCATACACTGTTTTTTATTTTTATTTTTTTGCAATGAAAGCAAAACGATAGAAGGTGTAGCTCTCGCCGTTGTTATCGTCGTGTGTCTGCAGCGAAAACTTCAGCGTTTACGAGCAGCCGTCCACCAACTGCGGTTCTATGATCGGATACAACTCAAGAACAAAGCGGTTTTTCCCCATCTAAGGACGCCTTTCCAGCCAATGGCGTCGACCGATTCTCATGAGCCTGCTAGCATAACAATGCAGGGAGCAGCAGATGAAAGGAGATAGTCCCCTCGCTCAATGGTCGGGGATTGTCCCCTCCCTGCATTGCGACTTTGCTCCCTGTTTTGTCATGCTAGCCTTTCAAGAGAATTGGCCGACGCCATTGGCTGGAAGGTGGTCCTCTGACAGGGAAAAGGCGCTTATTTCTTGTGTTCCTGTATCCGACTGTAAGGGGCCTGAGATGTAAGGACATGCATAACGGGGTGTGCGTCCTTCCGAAAATGAGCGCCTTCTGGTCCAGTAGTTCAGATTCGCTGGACTAGGTTCAGGTTGGCCTGGAAGTCTGCTGTATCCATGGGTCCATTGGCCTTTGGGTTTGTTGCTCTAGCATCAATGTGTAGCATCAATGCGAACGCGAAAGAATTTCACTGCGTTAGCCGTTCTAGTAATGATACGAAGACCCTGTTAACACTTGTGCAAGTCCCTTGTGCAACTAGCTCTTTAAATAAAGAGAACAAGAATTCGAAATCGAGGACTGCCAAACAAACACATCACAAGAATCATAGCGAAAAGGGCGCTCAGCGCGCAGCTGGGCTCCAAATATGCGTGTGCTTCGTGAGGAATTTCATATCGAGTGGTTCTGCCCGGCGCGGAACGAATCCCGTTCGTTGCGCACTCGAAGCCAGCCGTCCAAGTGAGCAATTTCGGGGGCCCGTCCAGCGCCGCCTCTGCTTCGGGTAGCCGCCTACCCCCTCTCTCCCGTTTGCTTCAACCCCTCATCCAACGCAGCGCTGCCAGCCGTGGATCGGGGGAGAAGTTGAAACGAATGCGTGACATTCCTTTGACCGAGCTGTGCTCGGATCGGATCGGCTTGGCAAACAGCCGCGCTTCGACTCTGCGCGGGCGTGTGGGCGACGAAGCGCAATAGGTCGCAATCGGGGCCGGGTTCACCCTTGTCGCCTTATGTGTGTCGGCCGAGTTGGAAACACGTGTTCTTCGCCGGGTCGTTTCGGCAGCGCACTGGGGTGTTTCACACGCCGCTACACCCTTTGTGCGATGTCCCTCGCCTCTGCCCCCCCCCCCCCCCCCCCTGTCTGCAGGGATGTAATTTGCGCTTCGTCGGAAAGCTTGCCTCTCTTCCATAGTTCTACCAACGTCCTCCGCCGTTCCTTCCTGGCTATCTACCGAGGCGCGGTGACGCGGAGAGTTCCAAATGCTCCGTCAAATGATGTTCACCATCGCAAGCAGGTGCACCTATATTTTCTAATATACCTTTGAATGAATGAAAAGCAACTAACTTTTTTTTTGTCCCCGAAAGAAGCTGATAGGGCGGCATAAAGAAAAAGCTTCAGGCTCTTACCGAAGCCATTCACCAGTGCCAGATTGTGGGAATAGACAAGAGCAGGATTCTTGGACATCAGTTTTAATTGTTAGGCAGCTGTGGAATATTTGTGGTACAGTTAACGACATATTGAAGGTAATTATCCATTCTTCCTATGGGCACCAAAATCTTTGTTTCAAAGTTTGACTATCGCTGGCATCGAGTAGTTAAGAGTCGCATATAAAAGTAGTAGTAGTAAGTGTTTATTAAAAATAATAATAAAAATGGAAGTTAGAAGTTTTTCCTAACCCCGGCATCTGCCATCACTGTGTCGGCTGCACCTGAGCTGGGGCACCGGAAATAAAGGATAGAAGGCAGTATGAAGAAGTGAAATGAATGAGGTGAGGGGACAGCAAGAAAGGGCATAGGGTGTGGTCATATATACACTATGTGCAAAGGGTAACAATAATGTTGTCCAGGTTGTGCTCATGTGAAGTCAAGAAAGAAAAAAATAGAAATAAAAACACATGGGCACAACACTTTGCACACAACATAGAAAACCAAAGAACGTATTTTGACGATAGCACAAACGTTAATAACAAAAAAATTCAAGCCCGCCAAGGAGAAATCTGCAGATGAATTGCTTGTTGCAGTGGAATCTTACGGTATATGAAAAATTGCATTCATAAATAACTTTTCGTTGAAAAATGTGTGTGTCCAGAATTTCCGAGTACGTGATATGTGTGTTTTGAAAGAGGATGCAGACTTGATGCAGAATAGGCTATAGGGGACGTATAGCTTTAAATAAGGTTGCTCATTTCAAGTCCTCAGTCAGCGAACCCCACTTGGTGGACCGTGGCGGCCGTGTTTCGATTTAGGCGAAACGCAAAAGGCACCCGTGTGCTGTGCGATGTCAGTGCGCGTTAAAGATCTCCAGGTGGTCGAAACTATTCCGGAGCCCTCCACTACGGCACCTCTTTCTTCCTTTCTTCTATCACTCTCTCCTTTATCCCTTCCCTTGCGGCGCGCTTCGGGTTTCTCCTGAAATTCTGCGCTTGCTCCGCAGAGGCTCGTGAGAGGTGGTCCGAGTGGGAATGAATCTAAGCACTCCAGCAGAAAGACAGAGAGCATGGGGGACCGGAATATTTCATCGAAGCGTTAAGTCTGTAAGAAATGCTTCTTGTCGTTTTCTGTGTTCCCTGATGTTCGGGAAGTTGGAACAGTTAGCTGCTTCACGTGAACCTCAGTGTTATGTCGGTAGTGAGGCAACGAAATCATTTGTCTGTACTTTCCGAAGGGTCTGTGCCTGTTCAGATTTCACTGATGGGTGAGGCTGAGGAAAGCGGTTGTGTTTTTTTGTGATGTTCTTGAGGTGTCCTACTAGTTGGTGTGTGCATGTCCAGATTGTCTTCCGCTGACATTATATTTGACATGCATTTGCATTTCCATTTGAGTTTAGATGTTCATTACACGGAACGTGATTTTGGATGTCACAACTGAAGAAGGAAATAGTGTTTTTTTTTTTACGCAGCATTCTTATCGACATGATTTTCTTTTTTCTTTTTGTGAATTGGTTCTAACGCATTTTTCATTAACGTCTATATAACCGTTGGCTGCTTACTGGTGTAAAAGTTTCTCATTTTGCCGAACCTATAGTTGTAAAATGCAATTTCTATCATTGTATTCTCATCGTTAACAAACTGCACAGCTGGTGAGAAGATAAACTCCTAGATATTTTTATTTCGCAGGGTTTTTGCTTCGCATAAAACATTGTTTTTCGGGGTATGCGACTTGCAGACAGTACACTCTTGGTTCTTTCAACACACGGAACGCTCTATGATTAGGTGGTAGCTTCGCGTCTATCACTGCAATGCTTGTGGCAAGAAAACAACTAACTCCTGGTAGTTATTTTTCCAGATATGTCTTAATTGTGCATATAACTTTGCTTAGGGACACTTAGGCTATCATTCTCAGCTAGTAAAGCCATATGAAGCTGCCAATCAATTTCGCTATGATTAAGTGCTCAACATCAGAGGAATGTTTCAATGAAGCTAACAGTTATGGTAACGAAAGAAAGCAAGAAAGAAATTTTTAAAATGACGGTGTGGAGAAAAGTGCGAATTTAGTTATATAATCTTTTTCTTTATTTAAGCGAATTTGTACGAAAATAGTGGAAAACACAATAACGGCCTGCAGGTGGGATTCGAAACTAGGACCTCCGCTTTTGCCGGGTAGAAAGGTGTCGAATTGTGAGAGCGGCAGCTGCGAAAAAGCCCCCTTATAGTACCCACGGCAGCAAGACTGCTAGAACCGATATCCCGTTAAACTACTAGGCACACAAGGGCAGCGAGATGAGGGGTTCGTACCGGTACTCACCTACGGGGCAGAAACGTGGAGGCTAACGAAAAGAGTTCAGCTTAAGTTAAGGACAACGCAGCGAGCCATGGAAAGAAAAATTATAGGTGTAACGTTAAGAGACCAGAAGCGGGCAGAGTGGGTGAGGGAATAAACGCGGGTTGATGACAACCTAGTCGAAATCAAGAGGAAGAAATGGGCTTGGGCAGGGCATGTAATGCAAAGGCAAGACAACCGCTGGTCCTTAAGGGTAACGGAATGGATTCCAAGAGAAAGTAAGCGTAGCAGGGGGCGGCAGAAGGTTAGGTGGGCGGATGAGATTAAGAAGTTTGCAGGCAAAGGGTGGATGCAGCTGGCAAAGGATAGGGTTAATTGGAGAGACATGGGAGAGACCTTTGCCCTGCAGTGGGTGTAGTAAGGCTGATGATGATGATGATGATGATGATGATGATGATGATGTTGGTCAAAAGTCTTAGGCCACAGCGTTCGGCTGCAGTGACATGAATATTCGTCTTATGTTCCATGCAGCGGATCATTCAAAACTAGCAGGAAGCTTCTCTACCGCAAGAAGAAACCTTCTGCTATCATTTCAAGGTCATTCGGTGTTGAATAGTGCCGTAGTGACTCTGTTATGCGGCTCAAGCGAAAAGTCTTTGCACTTAAGAGTTTTGACCAAGACTATACATATCAAAGAAGCCAACAGTAACGGGAAAAAAACAAAGCAAGGGGAGAAAAGACAACCTTTTTCCTGTCTTCACTTCAAATTCCGGTTAAATTATCTTACATCTAAAAATAATTACGCCAATTATTTCCAAAATTTAACAGCACAATCATTATGCAAAAAGCATTCTCCGATGCTTACCTTGGTGTAATTGGCTTTTGGCTTCATTCATATATATATCGTAATGTGCCCCGCATTTCCCAATCCCTACGCACCTAGCAACAGCGGAGGAAGGATTTTCTGCGGATTTGAGGCTCAAAGAGAAAGAAAATGTTTAAAATTAGCCTTTTTTCTCAGTTAGTAATCAAAGGAATGAAATCAACAGCACCAGCACCTTCGCGCTACGTGTCATATATTTTACGTACCTAAATCATAATCTGTGGTGAACTCCTGTACCACCCGACAGTAGCACTGGTATACTGAATGCGACGCCGTTCATGCGTGCGTTGAAAGAGTACGGCGTGTCATGTTATCTGTGGCATTAAGGCATTGTGGCTCC
Organism: Amblyomma americanum; assembly: GCF_052857255.1. Classification (NCBI taxonomy): domain Eukaryota; kingdom Metazoa; phylum Arthropoda; class Arachnida; order Ixodida; family Ixodidae; genus Amblyomma; species Amblyomma americanum. The sequence goes on along the minus strand of NC_135506.1, from coordinate 65,407,211 downwards.
ATTGCATTTTCTTTCAGGCTAGATGGTGGAGCCCTAAACGCTCAGAAACCCTTTTATAGGGTGTTCGGCCAAGTACAAGATTTGCTGTCTTCTGGCCAACTAAGCATTTATATACCACACACTGATAGGCATGCTCATAACAGTAGCCAAATGTTGCAAAACGGCAGCGTAAATCCATGGTGCAATTCAGAAACCAGAAAATATTCGCCGAAGAGTTCAACCTCAAGTTCTGTGAGCGATTTTCTAGAGGGAGGTTTGTGCTTGAAAGGCCCGGCTCCATCACAGCAGAACTGAATGAATTTGCGACCTACCAGGTTAATCTCCTATTCCTCAGCTATCTCAAAAGAGGCTGTGCCTCGGAGAGTTGCTTCGCAAGAAATAAACTACATAATTACACTGCACACCATATCGATGACAAATTACGCTACTACCTCGGGAGATGTTCTCTCAGAAAAGGTTTTTCCAGAAGGAAGCCAAATAACTACGCAGTTTTCTAAGGTAATCCCTCTTTAAACGGCTTTATCCTCAGGGGTTCTTCCTTACGTAGGTTCTTCACCTCAAGAATTGCAAAGAAATGCACAGAAGGCAAGAGTAATCTCACGTTCTATGATTTCCTCGGGCGATGTTCTCCCTCCCAAAGTCCTTCCACATGGACAACCCCAAAGAACGCAATATTACTGAGGCCCATCTTTTGCATCCCATAAAAAAATGATGGGCTCTGCATCTCCATTCCATTTTCCATGCGAGAGCACGTCCAGCGGTGCAGACAAAACGCGTCTCGTAGCTTAACCGGCGTCGCGCTCTGCTGGGGTTGCCATCTGGACCCGCGCGCAATGGGCAGACGCGGCGCCCGCGCCGCACGCTCAAGTCGCCGTCCGCGGCGTCTGTTCTGCGCGCTGGGCAGATGGGTACTCGCGGAGGGTACGCGCGCTGCCGACACCACCGCCGCTTGGTCCGTCTCCCGAGCGAGCTCTGGACGACAGATTGCGACGCGCGGAGCCCGGCGACGACCCGAGGGACGCGGAGCGACGCTCCGCCGGGTGTCGCGCGGCCGTTGGGACCAAGTAACCCGATTAAACGACCGCTGGTGGGACGGCCCTCTCTCTTTAGGAGGGCGCTCGGACGACAGAAGGCGCCGAGAGCGCCGCCTGGCGCGCTCTCGTTCTGTGTTGACTCGAGCGATGACAACCAGACCAGCTGCACTGGTGCCGTCCTGCTGGTCGGGTCATCGGACATTTCCGCGCCCTGAAGGTGCTGATGACTGGAGGCGATGAGGATTGATTCAGCAAGAAAGATGCACTCCATGATCGCGCAGCTGTGCTATCTGGTGCCTTCGATCATTAACTGGGCACAACGTGGAAAGACGATGGCCAAATGGAGGCTGGTCGGGCGGGAAGGGCGCGTAGGGGAGGTTGCACATGCTGTGCTCCCTCAAACAGGGACACGAAATTAGCGACTCACTGTTTCAGTAAGCGCTTAAACGCGGTTAGAGAGAATGTCTTTCGCACTTCTAAGCACCTTGACCTCGAAAGGTCTGCACGAATGCCCTCTGTAAGTGTTAATGCCACGGCATTTGAAGCCTCATGGGGCTGAAATGCGTCGTCAGTCAAAACTCGCCCGTTGGTTGGAGGAAATGAACGTTACCAGGTGAGAAGTGACGTCCCTTCTGATGAAGGCGTCAACATCTACTAATGCTATCGTTTTGCGAACAGGAAAGTTGAATTTGGTGTCCTTTTGAATTTTTGTTTCTTGCTTTCCATGGATATGTCTGAACCTGTTAGAGTTGCATTGTTTAGTCGCGTGGAAACGGGACGATTAGGAGGGTGGCTTCCCGCCTTCTTCTGAATTACCTCCGGGACACTGAACTGGACTTGGGTGCATGTGTGCTTGGTCACGGAGATCTCAGGTCACAGAACTGTGCCAAAAACTGTCGTCTTTAGTTAACATTTAAATGTAGCTACTGTGGAGTTATTGCCTGAAGCATAATCGCAAGGTAACTATCACCTGTGGCTCACATCCTCAAGATCAGAACAAACTGATTAATAAAAGTGAGATGCCAGATCAGTAAATCCTTTATTTCGTCCGCATAGCAACGTCAGGCTATGAGCTCCACACTGATGTTTGCCGGCAATGCTAGCATCTTTGTGAGATGGTGTACGTGTGAAGCGGCCGCTGATTTCACTGAAGCGTCAGCACATTAGCTCTTAGCTGTTGAGTGCTCTGGCAGATGTACTCGGCATTCAAAAGAGAGCGTCACATTGCTAGAATGGTTAGAAACTGCAATGAAAGCGAAGATATGCTCTCGTTATAGAACTGGCTCGGTGATTTTTATTTCGTTGGTTAGATTTCGGAAGGAGAACTATAAATAAGCAACTTCCGATCGACATTTCTATACAGACCATTCAGTTTTCAGGAAAGTGTTGCGCAAAGTCGGAGGGCTTCACGCTATTCTGCGTCAAGATCTTCGACTTTACATAAGGTTCAAGGACTCAAGACCATTTGGCACTGCATATTTAGAATTATGATTTCATTTCTTAAGCATAAAGCATAGTAGGTCCTTTAAAACGAATATAATGGCATCGGCAATGCTCTATTGTTGACATCGACGTACAATTGCACAGAAACTTTTCGCTACCTTTCTGTAAACGCAGGAGCTTAAACGAAAGCTCTACTGAGCACTTCCACTGTCGCTGTCCAAAAGCAATAAGTTTGGTCCCAGTTGCTTATGTGGATATCGATATAAACTGTCCACCCCTATGCATTTAAAATGAAAGTCCTGACGGCGTATTCGTCTCTCGAATCGTATGACCAACTCAACGCAGCCTTGACTCCTGTACCTTGGCTACTCTGCTCATATAACGAACGAAAATATATGTGCATGCAAAAGAGTGGGGACCACGTTAAAGAATGAAACGCTAAACTTTCCGGAATTAAGCTTTTTCCTTTTTTTATTTAACAAACACCGCCCAACTATCTGTAACATGTGCCTCGTTACTTAAGCATGAAAGTCGTGGACAATGCAGGCACAGAGTTGCTTTGTGACAAGCAGCATGGCGATATAATCCAATTATCGCATGGTTAATTGGAACAATAACTCAGCAGACGCGAGATGCATTCAGGAAAGAAGGGAGGCATAAAGGGTAAACTGAAGTAAAGCATTTTACTGCCCTTCCGTGTTTGTTATTGTCTGCTGAAACAAAGCGGCCTGCGATTTTCTTATTTAAAAAATGGCAGCCCGGTTTAGCAAAAATGCTTTGAAAAGAACTTCGTGCTTTAAATGAATAATATGTGACGCACTTTCAGTACCCTATGGCCCTGCACTCACTACCTTAGCGGCACCAAAAACTAGTTGTTAAACATATGCTGAAATAAAAGAAAGAAAATTATCGACATTTTTCTTCCGTAGAAGCGTTTCAAATAGCTCATAGAAATGAGCCTTATTTTAGTGTTTAGCTTGTTCCTGTGTTGTCTTCACTGCGGAGCCCTAGCTAGTACCAAAAACGTGTAGGCGACTAACGCACTCATCTCTTCCACATCACCTCGTGCTTTTCACATCCTGTATAGTGACTACTTTGCACATGTAATTATATATACGGGGCAGCGTTTCTTATACAGAGTCGTCTTTGCTATGTGCCATATAGGCCACTTCTCGGTGTTATTCATTTGTGGACTGCTGCACCCCTATTGCAGTTGTTCTTCCTGATCGCGAGACTCCCGTTTTTTTTTTATTAAATATGTGCTCATCATCATTAGCATAAAAATTATTAGCCGAAATAAGCGTTATACAAAGGAAGATATCTACCAGTGAGCTCCAAATCTTTACTATCTTATAAGATAGCCGCATACTACAGCGCATCATTCGCGTAGAACCTTCAGATTCCACGCCAGGTTTAGACTACACTACATGTATATGAATGCAATGCTTCATCTTCAGGCTCCAAATATTGATAAAGCATCATTACGCCGCAAGCTATATTCGAGCAGGCAACGCCTCCGTCACTTTATAATGGCGCGAACTCCTTGTGTTGGCACTGCTTCGCTGAAATCTTGCCGTCGTGCCAGGGTTTTTTTTTTTTTCACACATCTGACTCAATTTAAATATTAGCCGTCATGTTTCCCTGCCTAAATAGTACGAACAAGGCAGCGCAGATGTCGAGCGCTCCACTCTTCTCCGTCACTTGAGGGCGTTAATACGACAGCAGTGCCAGCTAAGATCACGGACCGGCACCCAGACAAAAGAGCGATCCCCATGCATGCATGCGCACAGGCGTAATACGTTCGACGAAAGGCCCGGCGTGTTTGCACCGCTCCCCTGCCTGGTGTGCACACACATCGTCACAACAGAAAGGCGATGACAGACCCGGCGTGGCAGCCGGTCAGCTTCATTTGCTTTCCCTTTCCTTTTGTGTTGGGGAGGAGGGGGGCATAGGGAGGGGAAGGCTGGGTATACCGCCGACGCTTAGCGTCGAGCCAGTTTCGAACACAGATTCCAACCTCCGCGATTTCCGGCTGTGTAACTCCTCTTCAGCGCGCGGGAATACACTGCCTTCCTCCTTTCCTGCCTTCCCCATCGTCCCCGGCTCCCTGTGGTCACGCTCTCTACGGTGCCTATTGTTGTGCTCGCACCCACACCCTTCACCCCGCGCTCTCTCTCCACAGCGGGCACATCGCCACCGTTTAAACCCTGCGTTTAGGCTGGTTACGCATTCCTACCTCCAGCCTCCATGCTGTTCATCTCTCCTCGCTTGTATCTGTTTTCCATGTTTTCACTTCGTCGGTGCATCTAGAAGGCACCTATACTACATGGTTAGATGCGAGTGGTTGCGCATTGGGGGAATACTTCTCCTCCCTCGACCTCATCCAATCCACTCTCCTGCTCGTCTTTCGCCCTCTTTTTTCCCCCTTATCCCTCTTTCAGAGCACACGCTCTGTTTCCTTTTATTACGTCCCTAATAATTTCCGTTTGGATTACGGCCGGGCCTTTCCCCCGGCGCTCCGCCCGCTTTCAGGGTCTGATTAGAGTCGCAAAGCTGCCGAGTATTTCCGTCCGCATGAACGGGCCATCTGTGTCGCTCCGCCGATTGGACTGGCCTGCGAGCACGGACACGTGTTCCCGTTGTGACTGCGCCGTCTGGTGTTTGGATACTTTTACTTGTGCCTTCTCTGACTAGAATGAAACAGAAAAGAGGTCGGTTTTCTGTTTGCTACGTAGCTGTGAATGTGTAGGCCACGGTCTTGCGTTAGTGTCCCCACAAGATGTAGACTTAGCCTGTACCAATGCGTTGTAACGCAGTAGATAAATATGGCACTTCCCTAATACAAATGATGCCACATCTGTAGTATGATATGCAACAATTCTGGACAGAGAATTTTTGAACGCGAAAGAGTTTATGAACACAATTTTTTGTTTGGTAAGATCTCACTGTTACAATCAACATATCTGCAAATCTCCCGTCGGCAGGCTTGCATTTTTTTGCGATTAAGATTTTTGATACAGTCAAAAGCGTTCCCCATTGCTTTTGTATAGCTGTCTTAACTGCTGGACGTGAGCGATGGAAAAAAGTTTAAAAGAAAGGTTTTGCTGCACATTGGAAAAACGGAGAATTAACTTCATTACTTCCATAACAGTTCATTACACTTTTTGTAATATTAAAATATTTTCTGCAAGAATGTTGGACACTGCGGCCATCTCGCCGCTGGCAAGCGAGATGTCATTCGCGTAAATTTGTGTTGAAAGGACCATATGAGCAGGGTCATAGGCGCGGGCACATTGAACATATTGGGTCACGTGATTTATGGAGAACCGCAGCTGAATGATTTCGACCTTTGACTCAAATAATAACAATTTTAGGTTCCTCAGCATCTTCACTTTTTAACTGCCCTAAATCGAGAAATGCCCCGGCCCACGCTCATCAAATCTTTTCAAGAGAACGTGAATACTTTTTTAATTTGGTTCTTGCACTTTTAGGTACACTGGGAAATGGGAAAGGGTGAGGGGAGGAGGTTGATGCTTCAGTATGACCAAGCATTCATAAATCAAAATATTTGTTATTCTGCACTCACGTCGCGCAGTTTCTGCGGCTAATAGCGTAAAATAGGCGCACTTGTTTTTTTTTTTTGCTTCACTCTTGGTTGTAAGTAGACCTATCGAGGCATATTGCGCTGTCCAGGTTAAGTGCGGTGAATTCTCTGGATAATACTAACAGCCCCGCTTTTTCGCATAGTGTTGTATCCCACTTTGCGCATAGTTTTATATTCCGCGTTTCGTCATGTAGCAATGTAGTCTGTAGTGTGCTCAGTGCTGCTTTGTAGTGTACCGCATAATTTAGTGTGTGTGTGTGCGGGGGGGGGGGGGGGAGCGGGGAATCTGACCTGTTACCGCATGCTCAGTAGCCGAACGCTATAGCCAAGCAGGCTTGAAGGGTCAGCATATGCAAATTGCTGAGCTGCACTGCTATTCCCTGTGCAAGATAATTTTCAGGTATCAAGAAACTGCTAGCGTGTGTTGTAAGCGACGATTAACGTCGAGTCTAAAAGACACGTACAGAATGAGCAAATGTTCAGAGTAAAATTACGAGTGGCGGTAAGAATAGGTAAGCATAGAGTGGCATTTCTTCATGGTCTTTTTGGAGCTGCTACTAAATTGCAAGTTTTTAACCTGTCGGTGTTTACTACCAAATCCCCTAGCCAGGATATTTTCTTTGTACGCTGCTTGATAAGGCAGCAAAAACATCTCATTGGCAGCAACCTGCAGTGCGTCCGACATTTCTCTGCCGCCGATGCCAAGCCCGGTAGTGCAGGGAGAAATTTGCCTCCGTTGATGAATTTACCCATATTTGTATCTTGGACGAACGCGCATAACTAGGTATAGGCGATTAAGTCGACAGGCACCACTGTCCCATACACATGTTTAAACTCCCTCCTCCCTGCAAGTCTGGCGCGTCTCTCTCTAGCGTTCCTAGTCTCTTCCATTTGGATTTCGGCCGCACCCTTGAAGTCGGGCTACACCTTTATGCGAAGATCTCGCTTGTGTAATTTGTTTTTTTTTTCCTGTGGGAATAAACGCACCATCTGCGCTACGCAATGACGGGCTACGCAAGGACACTTTCTGTACTAACAGACAGAAATAAAAGCAATCAGCTTACCTTTTAGAATCTGCGCTACGCAATGACGGACTACGCAAGGACACTTTCTGTACTAACAGACAGAAATAAAAGCAATCAGCTTACCTTTTAGAATCTGCGCTACGCAATGGCGGACTACGCAAGGACACTTTCTGTACTAACAGACAGAAATAAAAGCAATCAGCTTACCTTTTGGAATCTGCGCTACGAATGACGGACTACGCAAGGACACTTTCTGTACTAACAGACAGAAATAAAAGCAATCAGCTTACCTTTTAGAATCTCTCCAGGAATGTTGTCACTTTCAAGACAAATATTATATAAATTAATTGATTTATTGCCTGCCTGACTGACTTATCAATTGACCGGGTAATCGATCGATTGATGAGCGAGTGGGTAAGAAAAGTAAACACACATTGACCATTCAAAAATTTTACTAGTGCAAGGTTACCACTTGGACGTCGTTCAGCACTTGATGGGAGACGAAGGGAGAAGTAAATAAGGCGCTAAATGCTGATGCAGAGTGCCAAAGGCTTAGAGGAATGCAAAGGCATGGTGAAAAGCTGCAACGCGGCCTCAGAGCAAAACGCCAACACAGAGCTTGCGGGGACATAGAGGCATACTTCCTTTTTATCTCGCGGAAATTGTGTTCGATGCCTTACTGCTATATTGCTTCCTAACCGTGGGCCGAGTTTTTCTGGGTGCACAAACTCCTTCACGTTTTTTCTTTCATGTGTACTAAGTTCCTACCCCATCGGTCAACTAATATATTGCACGCAATGAGCACCGATTTGTCTGTTGAAGTACTGGACAACATCCGTTCTGTCGTCACTGTTTATTGAAAAGCTACGAACGCCTTCTGAACGTAGCATGCAGTTATGTCTTTCCCAATAACTTGAAGTTTGCTTCAGCTGCGACTCAACACCCATGTTGCTCAATTGAGAAGCACAAACTACAGTTGAGTCCCAGTCTCTTTTGCTGCCTGATTCAACAGCCTCTGCTGCGGCCATTAGTAACGTTCCTCTGTTCATCAGTAGCGCGTTCATCGTGCAACCCGGCTCGAGCACCCATTATCGAGAGGATCATTTTGGTACCAGTTTTGTTTTATGCGCCCGAGTATAGTTAAATAGCAGCCTCGGTGTTTCCCACACTACCCTAAGGCATGTCTACATGGAGTGATGAGCTATCGGATTTCATTTCCTGGGTATCAGAACAGGAGAAGTTGAAAGCAAAGTGCTGCTTGACTGTCAGAACCCTAACAGCCGGCGCTGTACACCGCAACTGCCAAGGGTGGGCACTTGGACAAATCGGTATCGGTGATCCATGGCATAAGGGGCAGCGCAAACCAAGACGACGGGCAAAGAACAGATACACACACGTTGCGTTCGCTTTGGTCGTCTGTGTATCTTTCAGTAGGAATTTGGCGCCTGTGGTGTTGTTTATATCTGCTCTTTATCCGTCGCCTTGATCCGCGCTACCTTCATGCCACGGATCACCACTGCTGCAATCAGGAAGCAGCTTGAACTCCGGCACGTGAAGAAAGTTCGTGAGCTGTTCCGTTCATTTAGCACCATCCCTTGGTTTAGAAAATTAAGCTCATACAACCCCATTTCCACTCCCTTTTCCGCGAAATGTTTATCCTTATTATAGTGTGCTATGGACAACTACTAGGCGGCAATTTTTGCGTGCCGCGAGTCGTATACTGAGCGTCCAAAAGTGCAGAAATTTCACGCTGCAGTCCTCACCCCCGAAGGAGAATTTTCTGTGCTGTTTTTCATTTAATATACGAGCTACCTGCCTCGAGCTTTGATTCTGTGTTTCTGTCGCGTAGTTCGCTATAAAAAGTTCCGTTTAAACCTGTGTGATGTTTTGCACAATGCAAAACATCATACAATTTACTAACCTCACTTGCGAGACATATCTAGTTTTGTTTCTGCTTGAGCGAAGCGTTCATTGGCACTCAGTGTCATTGCTACTTAAAATCACAGTAAAGCTGTGGTGTTCGCTCTCACTTCTCACCTCTCTCATAGTTTCTGCCAGTGTCTAGAGCCATGGGTATTTTTTACAGTTACGGTCGAAGCCATAAATTCGCATTGACGTCCACTTCTGCTCGCATTCGCGGCCATGGGGCAGCAGTTATGAATGAATGGCCTGACCGACACTGCTGTGAGCTTTCTGCTTTGCTGCACAATTAAAACAGCAAAGCAAGCACATATAAGCGGTGCGTATTTTCTCCGCTTTGTTCGCTTGCTGTAGGCAGTCGTGTATGAGTGTTGCGTAAAGCTACTAAGGTTAATTAGACGCTGCATTACTGCGCTGGACAATGGAAACAACACTCAAAGCATTTCGGTGGGTATGTCCCTCAAAGAACTTCGTGACTCTTTAGAAGCTACCAAAATAAATCTGTTTCAAATTCCGCGGAAAGATGCGTGCCACAGCGCACGAAGCGACACGCCACTCAGTTTAGCAGGTGTTCGGTGGGGTTGTTTATGTGATCCCCCTGACATACGGAAAAGCATACATAGGCCAAACGGGCCGTTGTATAAACGATCGACTGGGGGAACACTAGCCTTCGATGAAGAATGGGAAAGGGTCCAATTTGCCCTTACATTGTGGCGCATGCACTTTGGCTACGCTTGGCAAGCCATGCCTGCCTTTGCTGGCTAGAACCAAAATCTTGAGGCGCAGTCGTGACCAGACAGCACGTGAGGCGGCAGAGGCTTTTTTTTATTGACAGTTCTGGGGACAACTGCGTAAGTGATATGCTAATCAAATTGTATGAAAAAAAAAAGTTGCTGGCATGTGCGCTTTAGGCATCATTGAGCATTCACAAAGGTAAAAAATTTGTGTTTCTTTCTGAATCAAGTCTGCCGCGAGTATGCGCCCGTCCTTGTGCACTTCTCGTCTTTGTGTTCTTTTTTTTTTGCGCATTTCTCTTGCTTAAGTAAGACTGTACCAAGTCGGCAGCAGTTCTCAGTCGTAGTACTCATTGACTGCTCGTTGAAAAAATAGCACTGCTGCCCGCTCCATATTGCGCGACATCTGAAGGCGCTTGTCTCCGTTTGTGACATTATTGTAAAGCCAAATTAAAAAAAAAAAGCTTTTTCTAACCAAGCAAAAGGAGGAGCGCAAAAGCATGCAACCACACACGAAGAAATGACGTGTGTGGATGCATGCTTTTCAGCTGCTCCTTTTTCTTCGTTAAAAATTCACCAACTAGCCCAAAAAGAAGTTTTACAAAAGTTTTTTCGTTTCGGAAGGCATTAAGACTTCCCTATTCTCAAAGGTTAAGTGACAGCGGTGAATGTAAAAGATTTTTATCCCTCAACGAGTCCCTCGAACAACCACCTCGACTATACGAAAGCATTCCTACGACGAGCCCTTGAAGAGCGCCCACTTCATGAGATTAAACAAAAAACTGGTTCTTAGGGAAAGGAAATGGCGCAGTATCTGTCTCGCATCTCGGCGGACACCTGAACCGCGCCGTAAGGGAATGCATAAAGGAGGGAGTGAAAGAAAAAAGGAGGAAAGAGGTGCCCTAGTGGAGGGCTCCGGAATAATTTCGACTACTTGGGGATCTTTAACGTGCACTGACATCGCACAGCACACGGGCGTCTTTGCGTTTCGCCTCCATCGAAACGCGGCCGCCGCGGTCGGGTCCGAGCCCGGGTACTCCGGGCCGGTAGCCAAACGCCCTGACCATTGAGCCACAGCGGCGGGTCCACTTCATGACGCATATATTCCTTTCAAGTCAGGTTCATTTCCAATGCCTTTCCTTCAACCAGTAAATGAACCCAGGCGTATTCAGCTGCGGTAAATTAACTGCTCTGACACTGATGGCAGAGCCGTGCACCCTTTATATTGCACCTCATTTAGCTACCGTTCCACCGTGGTAATGTCGCAGCAAGAATTAAAAAAGTACAATAGCTGGGTTCAAATAAAGCTGCAGTCTCGAACCGGTCGCCGCATATGTCTTCAGTATTGCGCTGTTTTCAAGCTCCCGTTCCGACAGCCGCTCGTCTGTTCCCGCAGAATATAAACCTCCTCACCTAAGCCCTCCACGCTCCTCTGGAGGGTGTGTCCCCGTAAAGCAGGCTCCTCCTACGGTCTCTTCAGCGGTTTCCATGGAGACGCGGTGCCCGCCCTAGCAACACGCTTTTTCCCTTCACGGTGGCAACAGTTTCGGGGCCCTCGATCGGCTGGATCGCCGGGAATGTTGTTTCGCTTGCCCTCGTTGCTAGCCAGCTCAATATGGTTCTGAGGTAGAGCTATTTACTTCGGTGTCGATAATATCGAAAATGCCCTTTTTTTTATCGGAGCAACACATATTGAAATAATCGGCATCAACACCTTATCGACCATCAAATCTACAGCGTAAGTACATGAAAAAAGGAAATGAATTGCTTGTTTTTATTTTTCACACCGGCTCCGTACGTTGGCCATCACAAGGGAATTGTTCAGGATGCACGTCTCTAAGTTTGCCCTTTCACCGAAAAAGCATGCGGGTTTTCGCTCTGTTTCAGCCTCAGTGAACTAGTTTGTGCTTCGAAATCGGTAAACAAAAAATACCTCTTATGGTTCACTTCTTCTGTGGCTTCAGAATCGACATTTCTCACTTTCAGCGTTGCACTCATTCATTTTGCCACCACTGTGGACGAGGGTAACTGAACTTAAAGAAAGACTTAAACAACCCGTCCTGAATGAACGGAGGTTGTAAGACGTCCATTTTGGGAATACTGATAACTCTTCTTGACTACGGTCATATTAAGAAGTAAAACATGCTAAATTATCGACGTAATCCTAAGAAGGCACAAGAAACTTGTTACTACTTTTGAATACAAATTTGAACCATTTTTATTTGCGCCCTTTATCCTATCAAAGAAAGGAGATCACATTATTCAAACACGAAATGCGCAGCGCGCCTTACGTTTAATTACCGCTGTTCCAAATGCAACTTATTTAATGCTGGACATGTTTTATTTTGAAACCTCTGATTTTTTTTTCATTCACAGCCCGCCGCTCTAGCAACCAAATCCCTGCTTTCACTGACCACTCACGTCACTAAGTGATTCTCACTTCGCCTTATCTGCTGTACATTGTTCCTTGTCGCCTGGCTGCGGACAAGTCGCGGATGCTGGAAATTTGTGCTGGATTTAGACCTAGCGATATCACTCTTTTTTTCCCTTTAACTATTTCTTTACCGCGCCGCTATGTATCGTAGTGTGAGCGTTTACTCCTGATTGATCAAGCCGGCATGCTCATGCAGGCTGTTTTGTTCTTGTACAAAAATTGATACACTTTGTTGCTGGCCGCCTTTTGACTTCGAGCGCAAGATATGCTCGATGCCTAGGCTTGCAAAAGAATAGACTAGATGCTATTTGACATGCGTCTCTACATATTCCTCCAGGTCTCCTTGTGACTCTGGCACAAGGTCTGCTCGACACTTTGCGTTGCGCTTAAGTAAAGTTTAAGGTCGCTGCTAATGGCGTTTTCTGCTTGCAAATGTTGCATTCAAATTATCCTTAGGTTATGGCAAAGACGTTTGTGGAGCATCCAAGTGCTGGCGTTCCTGCATCAGCCAGGTGTCACTGACTCGTTATTAGGTGTCACTGCTCGTCACAGCTGCTATTTGTCGCACAGAGCGTGCAGCTTGGCGGGCTTCCGAATTGTTGCTGGCTACATCATCAACTTTACAGCTGCAGCCAGAAAAGAGAACGGCATGAAAGGAACAACGGAAGACAACAAAGGCATCGATGCTGCAGGCTTGCCTTTTGACTGAGGAACTACAGAACGATGTGAGTGAAGTAATTAATTAGCTTAATATAGACTAGGACACGCTTACAGCGTTCAGGCATTTACGTCGTCAGCATGATACAATGCATGTTAGCGAAACACGTTTTGTCCCTCATATCTTGCAATGATGCAAGACAGGCCATAATTCCGCACCGGTGAGCATGCGTGTCGCAATACTGTTTTCCTCTCAGTTTCAAGCGCTCCGTTTAGATAGTGGGGGAAAATAACGCGTTTTGATTGAGAATATATTACAGCTATAACCCGTTTCTGTTTCTCCTTTTTCTGTTTCGGCGAATTTCATCAAATCGATGCCACGCTGCGGCTACGCTTCGAACTGCTCCGAAAAAGACCAGCTTGCGCGAAGCAGCGTCGCTTCTTCCTTTCATTGAGAGGCGTTGCTGTCAGACTTTTGCGGCAAAATCATATTTTAAGAGCGCCGTTACATTAATGTTTGCATGTTAAACAAGATAGAAGAGCAAGGCTCACTGGGTGAGTTTTGTGAAACCGGAAAGCATGGGAACAGGATGCTTCCACGCTATATATAGAGAAGAAAGCTTGTAGGAACATGCCGGTGCCGCTCTCATCATGCACTCATCCTGTATAGTAAAAATTTTGATCTGCCTTCTGTTGAAGTGCCTAGGTAGAAAGCAGCGCGTTTATGAAACATCCCTGAGCACACATCACTAATGGGCACATATTAAGCACGAAAACTTCGCTGCACGATGCTCTATAATTGCAGGTCTTATTGCGGCATGTCCATGCGATGATACGGTGCTTTGGTATCAACGCAGGCTGGGAGGGGGTGATTATATATATATATATATATATATATATATATATATATATATATATATATATATATATATATATGATTGGAATTAATCTCATTCTGATTATTTTTGTTGACTTTAATTTCCTCATGCCCTCTAGCGGCTAGAATCAGACTGATGGGTTGACGAATGGGTGAAAATAATGAATAAAATATAACAAAAATAACAGCATCACAGCAGCCTAACATTGCACGACCTCCATCCACTGCTTACTAACAAACTGAGGGCTTAAGGTGTGGTTTCCGAGAATATAGTGCGTGGAAGGAGGCGACCTTACTGCTTACATTTTTTAACTGCACACCTGGTTAGCAATCTTTGCTCATATTTAAAGAGCTCGTAGTTCATAAAATGCATTAGAACGAAAAAACGAAAAAGAACGCAATTTTATGACTTAAAACTCGAGCGAAAATTACTGGAAAGCTTGTCTATAGCTTTGTTTTCTGCGAAGCAGCAAGAAACGTAAAAATCGCTGGGTCTTTGAGGACGTGTCCTACTGGCTTTGTCACTCCTCCGTTTCGCATCACGAGGTTGCTGCTATCTTAAAAGGAGTGCGAGTCTATGATGAAATTTTGAAACAAACGTGATTCTGTCTAGGCTTATGATGGCAGCAGCCCTCCGTAACGCTGGCATATTGGATCAATTCGGGTACCCTGCATGGGTCGTGAAAATCGCATATAACATTTTCATCAAACCTTTTAACCTGCGGGGGCCGCGGTTACTACATGAAAAAATTATTTTGAAAACTAATTAAGTTACATTACTTCTTAATGGCTATAGATATCTCGCATATGGCAATACACATTATGAATTCAAACTCGGAAGAAGTAATTACATTATATTACGCTTACTTTCGAGAAGCAATGAAATTAATTTTCGATTCCTTTTTGGTTTGGCGCGTATACAGAAGCGCAGTGGTCAGAGCTCCTTAATTAGAAAAGAATTCATATTTCCTTATTGCACCGCAAGTAAGCCTCAGTATGGGAGTCGGAAACTTTGCCCCACTTTGGAGAAATTGTGTCCTTGGCCACTTTCGACAGCCTACTACTCACTTAGGTGAGAACAACCGCAATCGCCAAATTTGTACCATTATTTACATTACCCTTTCTCCACCAGTGAAGTCCATCGTTCTATCCGTCCTGTAGTCCCGCCTTGTTGATTTTCAACAATTCGTCATCTCTGTCAGCGCTATGTGTTGCAGCGGCTGATATTAGTGGTAATCATCTCGCAAAAGTGCCTGGTGAAACGAGTGGTCAAGCTGGCATTTTTGCGTCTCATTGCCACGGAGCGCTCCTAGCAGCCGAGCATCGATCTCGTTCATGTGCGACAACATGTATTGCTGGAAGGTGCTTAGCTATCTCTTTCTAAAACTTGTCGCCCAAGCCGCGTGTTGACTGTTCTGGCATAAACGGCTGGACAAAGATTGGCCAGCCGGCTAAGGCGTGACAAGATCTGGCCAAAGCATGGCTCACACAAAGAAAAGTGATTACAAAACTAAAGGCGCGAAAATAATTATTCATATTGCAAGTGGCAGAGGAAAGTAATTCAATTTTACTGACATTTCACTACGCTAATTAAGTACTGCCTTTTGTGCGCACCTTCATGCTGTATATTTTCGTATAAAATATAGGAGTGTGAAGTAGAAACAAGTCTGCTCTACGCAATTGCTAACGGTGCTTTTCAACTTTCCTTTCCACAGAATGGGCCACTTTCTCTAAGCCTTTGCCTTACGTTAGCTCGGACTACGCCATGCATTGTCCGGCACTGAGCACCTGTTGGCTATGTAAGCTTGCTTGTCGAAATGCTTTGAAGTAATAGCATTAGAAGGGCAGATTATGTCGCGATGCATAGTTTTTTCTTTTAATTAAGGGCGTGTTAACTAATGCAAGAAAGAAGCTTACACAACGGATACGAACTAGAAACAGGTTAGCAGTTGTTAACCTTATTCATGTAGTTAATGCCTCACCGCGACGATAAGAACACGATGCACGTGTTTGCGTGGCCATCTGTCATCAAGAGGCTGATAAGCAGCAAACGGGATGGAGTTCGACGCATCAATATTCCGGGATGACTCACGCGGAAAGACCAACAGCGATGCGCTCCACACCAAAGTACGCGCACCTTAAACGGAACGTTTCTGCCTCCGTCCTTCGCACCCACCAGCTTCCTGACACCGATAACAGCCATCAGCGCTTCGGTAACTCGTCTCGCGTACACATCAGCTTGAACGCGGCATACGCCACCGGCCGCAGCAACCGCCACACGGCCACCATTAGTGTAATCTTACCAATCGCCGCCGCCGCTGTTCGCACAGGGGGTCAGCAGCTCAAAGGCAGCCATATGGCCGCGGCTTCACTGGGGCCTGGCCTCGGCAAAACGCGCGCGCGGCGCCGTTCTATTTTCCAGCACGCCACGTACGGTGCACAACAATGGCGACCGGCAGGAGCATCCGCAGACGGCCAAGCGGCGGCCGGCGCCCCCTGGCGTCATTCGTCTGCGTCACGCGCGCCAAGCTCGGGATCAGACGGCCGCCTCGACGCTCGTCGTGAGCGCACATATATGTATACACTATATATACTCTCGCTACCCGCTAGGAGACGGCGACACGGCCCACCGTGGCCCCCGTATATATACACCCATTCGGCCTCGGCAGCCATAGGAAATCTACCTCATTAACGGCAGCGGGGGCCCGCTGGTAGATGCTATATGGCCACGTATTTGGCGGACGGGGGGCCCCCAGGCGGGGATACGGCGGCACGTGTTGCGACGGCGCTCTAGCTGTCCTGTCAGAGCACACGCGCGCGTGCACAGCGCCGGCCCGTCCCGTGGGAAACGGAAGCCCGTCCCGAAGTCCTCCCTCTGAGACGCACGTGCGGCGTTGCACGTGCCGTCCCTCGCTTCTGGCCACGTGCGCGCCCGCGGGGAGGCTTCTCGGAGGCTCTTTTGGACGCTGCCCCGGCGCCGAAGCGGTGCGGTGCGCTCCAATAGCGCGACCGCGGGGCAGCGCTTTGATGAAGTCCTCCGGCCGCTGTGGCGTGCTCGGTGTGGGGTGTCGTGCCTACTGGTCGAACTGGGCGCACGAAGCAGAACTACAGGGGAACCGCATTAGAGAGTACTAGCACGTTTTTTGGTGTTCACGAGTAAAGAAAGGGCATATTGAGAGGCACAGAGAGAAGCTTATTTACATAGAAAGGCAGTGAGGTCAGCCTGATCGACGTCTCTTTCGTTTAATTGTTACTCAGAGTTGGGGGAAGTAGAGGACTTCAGGTTATCATGGGTGAAGAGTGACTTAGTTTTCATCTTGGTACACAAGAGAGCCATGTTAACATTGTTCAAAAAAACGATTTGTACATGTCTGCTCGTCTTAATATTCGTCACGGCCTCATTGCACCTGGTCCCAGTACAGATCGTAGGTTCTACGCCGATATTGAAAATTTTTAATTTCTATCACTACGTCCGAAAAGTAAGGCGTTGCTCGGAACACTGAATGTGGTGATTGACGGAACGTGGTGCGTTAAGTGTTGCAGAACAAACTGCTCATTAGGCTCGAACAGTACATAGCAAGCCTCAGCTCCTTTAAACTATACCAGCCGCCGCGGTGGCGGAGTGGTTATGGCGCTCGGCTGCTGGCCCGACAGACGGAGGTTCGATCCCGGCCGTGCTGGTAGAATTTCGATGGAGGCGAAATTCTAGATTCCCGTATGCTGTGCGATGTCAGTGCACGTTAAAGAACCCCAGGTGGCCGAAATTTCCGGACCCCTTCACTACGGCGTCCCTCATATCCTCAGTCGCTTTGGGACGTTAAACCCCTATAAACCAAACCAAACTATACCGGCCATTACGCGTGCTTACTTTTCTGAACGGCCTACTCTTACGGCCTTCTTCCTACTCTTCTGCGGACAGGTCGTTATTAATTTTTATTACTTTTCGTTGCTGCCCTATATGAGTCTTGTTCTCACCCAAGGAACTACAGCTAATTTCCTGGAACTACAGCGGCTCTACCACGCGCAGTCCGACAATACACTGCACATGATGTGGTATGAATTTGGTTTCGGACTTATTGTTGACAGAAGGAAGCATTTGTTCATGAGTGATGCAAAACAGTTTCGCTTCTCTGCTGGTCCGATGACCAAATAAAAACATTGAATACGATGCAGTGCTGCAATAAGAGCCAGCGGTAGATACCCCTTCCATGAGCGCTTTTTTTAGTGCAGGCATTCTAAATTCTAAAAAAAAAAAACCCACAAATATGAGCACGCCACTACCGCTTATATAAATAGAAAGAAAACTGGCAGTTGGGATATTGCAAAAGCTTGTGTTGGCCTTTCCCCGAGAGTGGGCATGTGCCATTTCTCACTTGAGGGCATCAACAACAAGAACAACCTCTGCGGTCCGCACGTTGCGATTTCTTCAAATGGTCTACCCGTTCGTATGCTCAACAGCCTTACGCAAGGGGAACATTATTTCCTTCCAGAGCACGTGGCCATGCAGGGTTCTGGGCGGGGGGGGGGGGGGGGGGGGGGCTTAATGGGATATCCGTGTTCGCGTACAGCTTTCCGGCCTATGCACCGCGGGTGGTATGGCGCTCACTTGTCTGCTCCGATAGCGTGCCTTGTGGGCTAGATATGGAATGACAGTTATTAGAATACATGCCCAGTACTTAATCGAGCGCACGTGACGTTTGTTTAGGGATTATAACAGACGAGAAAAATATTGATGCTGATTCATGGTTATGTGTTCGACGCCAGATCAAGGTGGCGAAAGGTTCTTTGGATTTTCATGGCTAACAAGCATACAACTTTGAACATCGTGCATTTTCATTATTATTAGCAACTGCATTCCAAACCGGGACGCACAAGTTAAAAATAATGCAAAACATATTATTATTCAAGAATCGTTCTTTTATTGCTGTGGAGAGTCGTGCAAATGAGAAACTTTCTTCCAGAGCAAGAATGCACACAAATCCACATGTTTTTAATGCGTTTCCCTTGTTTTGCTGCGTAAGCAGTAGTCTTCTATAAAAAAGCCGCGGTTTCTCTGCGTATTTGTGTGTGTACGTGTGTGCGTGCTCTTGCGTCTGTAAGCGAAGTGAGAGCAAAACCTAGTTAAAAGACGCATTGGGAGGCCCATCAATGTAAACGCGGAATACAGGGTGATTTTTTTTAATCGCAGATTTTTATTTTAAAAACAGCGGGAATAAACGGTGTGGTTTGTTGAGCTCAAATGTGATGCAAGGCGAACTTTATCGACCTCATGTAGATCATTAATAAGACGATTAATTAACTTAAAATCGCTAATGTTTTTATTTTTTTATTTTAGAGAACAAGGTTACATAGCGAAACTCATGGCCGTCGACATCAAAGGTGAGCTCTTTTCATAAATTTTCTTAATAGGCAATGCAGTTCGTAATACTGAACATCAAAAAAAAATCTATCTGAAAGCCTGCTGAGTTCGCTTTTCTAAATTACCTAACTATAAAATTGCCCCGCTGTGTGTAGTATCGTCACCGAAATCAAATTTAATCTCATCTGCGTCATCAAATACACAAACTTCGCCTGTATTTATTGCATAAGAACTGCCAGAGTCGTCAATTTATAAATATGCAATGTGGGCAAGCCAACTCGACAAGATTTTTAATGCGCATTTTATGACGTTCTATATTTTCAAATAAATTGTGGATTTAGAAAAAATAAAAGCAGGGCCCACCTATCATTTCAAGGCCATCAATTCTGTTATACAACCTTGCACCCTAAAAACAAAAACAAAAAGCTGGTTAAGTAATTTTAATTCGTTAAATGTATAATTCCTGATTCATAAGAGGTGCACAAGTACATCTTGCTGCAAACTAATGCTCACCAGACTGCACCAACGTACCTCGCACAGTTTTTGAAATAAAAACCTGCAAAGGTTAAAAAAATGCACTAACACTGATAACACAGATTTGTCGCTTCACGTCCTATGATGGTGTATGCATTTTTCGTTCTTAAATATATACCTTTTTTTATTAGTAAAAACAGGAAACTTAATAGCGTGTACCGCCCCCCATACCTTTCCTGAAAGAACAAAAAAACAAAAACAAAGGAGCTTGGGGTGCTATAAAGAGAGAAGGACGCCGATATGATGCCTCTTTGTTTTTGTCCCTGTTTCTTTTTTTTCTTGTTGCATCTGCCCTGAGTTTTCTAGCAATGTCGCGCCAACTAGCCCAATACAAGAGCGTGCCTGAGCCATTATTCGACTCTTCCAAACATACCATTAGCTTCTGTGCCCTGAGCTTTGCTCACAGTTATAGTAGCTCGCTCGACCGCGCCTCGGGGTTTACGCCTCGGGCGAAGACGCCTGGAGTTCCCAGCCGCTCGTAGGGGTGATAACGAGGCCCTAACCCACCGGCCCGAATGGATCCCCGAAGGCTCAGCGGAGCAGTGAGCAAGAGAAGCGCGCGGCGAAGCTCGCCGTCCGGAGCCTAGGGTGCTCCAGGGAGCTTTCGGCTGATTGCGTCGCGGCCGTGTTGCACTCCAATCAAGGAACTCTCTCCCGTGCCTTGCGCATCTGCCTTGTTCTGGCCATGTGCTTTAGCTGGGTGCCGCTCAGTGCGACCAGGAATGTGTTTGGTTAAGATTTTTTTCCCTTTTTTTTGCAATGATATCTGCACGGGGGTAGGCTCAGTGCTTTTAGCAGTGGCTCTACTTTGTAAATTGCGAAGGTCTCCAGAGCAGAGAAGGACGCATGAATAGAAAGATGCACCTGAAAAACTAGCAATGAAAAGTATGCAAGCCTGCTGGCTTAGCTACTTCATTGAAGTACCTCTTTTGGCACGTTAAGGATGGTGCTCCATATCTTGGGCTTTTCACAGTTCCTTTCACATTTTTTTTACATTTAACTTTCGAGCGTAGTGGTTGTCACATCGTAGCATGGTGACGCCCTGAAATACAGCCTGCGCCGGTAATGTTTTTCACCACGAAATCTCATTTCTATTTACCATAACGTTCCGATCGCCTTTAATGCGCGGCATACGTCCCCTTTCGACAAGGTGTCTGTCACTAGACTCACTACTAATTAAGGTGCAAAGTTTGGAATAATCTTCCTTCGCAATCAGCTCACCTCTTTCCATAGTCACTCACGCCGCCTGAAACAATAGCATTCACGTCTTTGAGAGCAGACCGCTCATGATGAGGCTGGTAGGGGTACGTAATCATCAATGCCATCAATGCAATGCCATTTGAATGTCGTGTATCTTTTTTATGCCATTTTGCTTTTCGGCACTACTTTTATTTTTGCTACTTAGAGTAAAGTGCGTTTCCTGATACTTGGTTGACTGATGCGTCGTGCGTCCACGCCACAACAAATACGATTGAGTGGGGAAACCCTACGTCAAACCGTAGATATGCGGGGCATATTCGGTCTCTGTGGACACCCTTATTGACATGTGTATTTGTGGGGGTAAGGGGGGGGGGGGTGCGTGTACCCACTTGCACACATCTCCATGTATAAGAGTTGTGGTGTATATAGCCTGGCATTTATATTACAAGGGAAACTTCCGAACTCGCATAAATTGTGGCTCTTCCTTTTCTTATCGTTTCTGAAGAGGTAATTAATGTTCATAAAACCGAGAAGCAAACGACGCGATATGTGCTCGAAGCCGGCTAAAGAACCCTGCAGCCAGAACGAGAGAGGAGAGGGTGGGAGGAAGCAAATTTTTTTCGGAGCCTCGTACCGCGTCCGGCGTGTTGCAGCCACTTAATTATTCATCCACTGCCCAGATGTTCGGGCGGGGAGAGCGTGGGTGGGCGTTGCAAGCGCCGCGCTCCCTTGGGGTTGCGCCTCCCCGCACGGCTCCTGGCGGCGAGCGCCATCTGCAGGCAGAGCGAGCAACGACACTCTCGAGCGGCCAGTCCGCTCGGCGAGCGCCGATGTTAACGTTGCAGTGCAATGCGTATCGCGTACGATGCAGGCTGTAAAAATGCTATTAGTTTTCGTGTCTGCTCGCGACAGGGAATTCAATTTTATTAATTTTAGATGAACTACACTGCCCAACATATTTTACCAAGCGATGCGCAATTTCCAGCTTCTATCGATGCAGGTGGCAAGTGTCAGGACATCATAATAACAGAAAACTGCAAAAGCTGACCCTTTAGGCGAAGCAACCAAATATTGAAGAATAAAAGAGCCTAATAATTGTTTCATCAACAGTTGATACAATAATGTCACATTTTGGCACTAGTTTCTTTTTGAGAATAAGCCCGGATGACAAATTTGGCTTACTCATTTATCCTTGAAAGTACTCTAAAGGGGAGGCTGATCGGCAGCTTCGGCGGAGGAGCTTACACGCGATGCGAGACTACAGCGCCAATTGTTTTGTGCCCGGACCTGTCCTTGCCTGCTCTACCCGGTCCTCGAGCAAAATCTTCACCAAAGAATAAAGCCTGCTTCAGTGCTAACAGTAACAGCGCGCTCAGAAAAAGAAAAAAAAATTCACCGCACTTCCTTTCTTTGTTCATTTCTGCAATACCGGGTCAAAACAACTAAATTCTTCGTGTTTAGAAGATATGTCACATTACCGTTGCCTGGAGCTGCTGAGTGGAGATTGGGTACAGCATGACTGATGGATATTACGACGCGCCAGTTAAGCTGCTTCTGGGGAGCTGGCGCTTTGAGTGATTAAAACAATGTTACCTATAGGCGGCCTGAGGCGGCAGCATCAATCAATGTAATTGTATAGCTGTGCGTATGGATATGCAGTGAACAGGCACGCATTGTTGCGAAGGTGAGCAGAACAGTGTAATTCTAACGGCAAAGCACCGCCACACGCGTGCAGTACGGCCGGCCAAATCTTTTAAGTGACGTGATTTTTGCATCCCTAATTGCAGCAATAAACAGCTGGAGCATTCATGCTGTAATTTGACGCATGTGATGGCATTTGGTGGCCCATTTTTCTTCATATCGCACTTGAGTAGCCTAATTGCCTGCTTAGATCAAAATTATTAGTAATCTTGATCGTCTGCTGCTGCGAAGATCCAAAACAATGGGGATAAGTTGCAGTGGTTCTGGTGGCGCATTCGGGCTTACTCTGGATTAACTGTCAAGCATGGGAGGAGAGGTAGTTTACCCAGAGGAAGAAGCGAGAGGAACCAGACCCATCGCTGCGTGTGTCACTTGTTTTGCCTTTTCGTAGCTGAAGACGATGCGGATTTATAATAATTTTGATCCAGTCAGGCCACCACTCCACTAAAGCATAGTATTAAAAAAATGGACCACCAAATTCCGTGACAAGCGTGAAATTACAGCATGAATATTTTAGCGGTTTAGCCGAGAGAAGCCTCTTACAAGGTGTAATTAGGATTGCAAAAATCGCACCAGTTAAAGATTTCGCCTGGTGTATATGGGCTTTACGGTTGAGCAGCAACTCATTACACCTGCTAATTTCTGCAAGTACTACACAGGCCGACACAGTTAGATCACAGTGTCGTCAACCGTTATGTTTTGAAGCGACAAGCACACTGGTGTCGTTCCTGTACAGCTTGTTCTGGTTACTTTTTAATTTCCTTCCTGTGCAACAAATTAGGAACGGTCTGGTGTTCAAATTAAAGGCGGGGGGTGGGGGGGGGTGAGGGTAGTGGATAAGCGGGCGGTAGGCATTTAAATTTTTTTTGTGCCTTTGATGTGAGCGCAGAGCTAGTACCGCTTATTAACCCAACACTCCTGACAAGGATCACAAAAATTCCCCATCGTGTGTGAAAAAGTTCCTAGCGAATTATGGGGTGCCTTCAGAGAAACAAGAGGGTGTGTTGGGAAATCACTGGGAACACGTTCCCACTCACTCAGTCACCACTTCAGCAATCGATATACTGAGCTTCCTTACCGCTAGTTTCGGTTGTTCTTTGCATGGCAATGCATCTTCTGTTTGATGAAAGCACAAGGTCAGGGATGATGAGGTACCTCACAGTCACTGCTAGAAAGAGGTGCTATGCGTATCCATCTTTTGCCTTCAATAACAAGTTCGTCAAAAGGGCCTACAATATCATGCTCAATCTTCAGGCCTTCCCAGTGTTCTTTCAATTTTCCTTCTTCCTTCGTTCCCCTGTATATGGGGGACTTTCTCAGAGGTAAGCGTCTCCTTGCTGACTTTGCTCTAATATGTTGCAACTAAATACTAACGCGTTCATTCCACTGGTCCAATAAAATCTGGGCCAGATGGACCTGTGCCATGAAGATTGTGATGCGTCGGTGAGCTGAGGAGAGGGTGCCATGAGTGCAGAAGCAGGAGACAAATCGGCCTTGCCATTGGCGCCGATGCTAAGACTGCTTCTGTAATTTCATTCTGCGGGAGGATGAAAGCCACAAAACGCTCGTACCATGGTTTCATGAGGACCATCGTGGTCGATGCATCGAGGTAGTACTGTCTCCAAACGAAATACATGCTCCACCATTAACGCGTTGCTGAAAAGCCGCCCCTCCCTGATGAGTATGAGCCTAATGGGCGCTTATAGACCGGAAGTGGACTCCTGGGTGGTGTTGCCTCTGCGGTAGAATTGTTACGGTACGCAACGACCTTGTCGTGGCAGGCATGCTGTCTATGTATGTCCTTGACCATCACCGAGACTGGGATGCAAGTTTACCTTTCGTCAAGTCCGCCTTTAACTCCTCCCGTCAAAGAACCGCCGCTTACAAGTTATTCTGTCTCCTTCTTGGCGTGACACTTCGTTGGTCTTCGCCAACTTGCTTCTTCCCGACCACTGCTAATGTAGCTGCGCTCATGATGTGGGCGCTTGCATATGATGCGATTTCCGCCATATTTCTAGACTCGGGATCAGTGCGTCTCGAGCAACCCGAAAAATGCCGTCACAACCTTAACCCCCGCGACGCCCACTATAGTCTCCAGTATCCATCGTCCTCTTCTGGATTCCGGTCCACTGTGTTGGCGTATGTCACAAAAATTTGGCTCGTGTGTGAGTCTTTACCATACCTTGTGGTAGCTGGGCAACGCGACTGACGAACTCACGCCGTTGCATCCCAAAGCACCATTCGCTACGCCACCCCCTAAGATTATGAATGCTACTTGTCTGATGCCATGTTATTACAGCACCCGCTTATCACTGCAGTATACCCATCAGGGTTCTGCGTCTGCTGCAGGGGGGAAGGGGGGGCGGAGGTGTTGTCAGGGTAAGCAGATGTGAGACAATAGAAAGATTTAGCACTGCGGATACGTATTAGCGTAGATGTATACCGGATTATCGTAGCTGCGCAGACGCAGCGGCCGTAACTCGCCCTTCCCCTGCCACTGCGTGTGCGCAGGATGCGTAAAGAAATGCAGTTAAGGTCTGCACTAACACGTCTCCCCTATGCTGAATCGCTCTAATGAAGACGTTGCTGCCGCTCTGGGTACAGATCTATGACAACGTGGCGATGAGTACGGGCGTAAGCTGTTTTATTTATTCTTGTTTTTGGCTGCCAGCCGCGCCGCACTTAACTCCCCTTTACAAATGGTCCAGGTGGGCCAAGGAGCTGATGTACTCGTAAGGGAAGAGAGTAAGGTGCGTTAAATAGTGCTGTTATTTTATTTTTCCCTCCGGTAACTATGCAAAAGTCGGCATTAATTTTGCAGTCATATTGCTTCCGCTGCGCTGTTCTGCTTTACTGGTCACTGATGCGTAATTGTCCGGACGACGGCTTGTAGGTTGGTATTATAAATTAACCTGTTTAAAACGCAGATCATTCAGTTCTCATGAAAACATGCTCATTAAAGCATCCATTTGTTATCGGATTCACGTGGATGTTCCTTCGCGCTATTCGGGAAGCTGGGATAGATCCCATAAGGCAAGTAAGCTTTAGCACAGTAAAACCTCCATACGAAAGCGCAGCGAACTGGAGAACATGAAGAAAAAATATCTAGTGAGGCAGTGGTTTTGTTTTCGAAACCACCACAGTGTTTAATGCCACCACCGTACTATTGTAGCGCTCAATTTTATATCACCTTTTGTGCATTGTGTCTCGCTCATTTCACTGATGAAACATAGCGTAGGCAAATACATCTGCCATTCATACAGGGTGTCGGATTACGGGGCGTGTTTCCAGTGCCGACCGAGCCTGCGTGCTTCCCAACCACTCGCAGTGTGTCCTTTATGTCAGCGTTTTCCCTGCCTCCCTTCTTCCCCCTTTCCCAACTGCTTCTCATATGCCTTCTTCCTATCCTTTCATCCTCTTCATCATGTTTTCGACAAAAGGGATATTCGGTGTAAGGTTTCAAAACCCGAGGCGTAAAGCTATGAACTGCACAGCCAACCCGGCCGGGACCGGCCGGCTGTTGCCTCTCTCTATATCACCAGGGGAACGGAGCCGCATAGAACAGAAGGCCGGTGGCGTTAGGACGTTCAGGAAGGGGCGGGGGGGGGGGGGGGGGCACATTGGAGGGGCGTTAAGGAGAAGAGGGCGAGGTGGGGATGCGAAGCGGGGGGATGAGGCAGCGGCGGAAAGTTTCAGGAGGCGAAGTGCTGAGGGGTGCGAAAGGCCGGCGGTTCATTTATAACCCATATAGGTGCGAAAAGTACATCGCCTGCCTTCTAAGTGGTGCCGACATGCGAGAGTGCTTTTTACTGCGTGAAACTGCGTGCACAGGCAAAATCCACGCCACTCTTATTCGCTGTAGTTTCATTGCTTGTTTTTGTTTGCCTCCATCAATGATTACGGCATGTCTGAGCCAGTTGCACTTCTAACGCTTCAGTGATTGTCTGGAGCAAATCCGTAGTGATCGCCCATGAGTACTTCGATAAGGGGACTACGATTTAGGCCAGAGCTATTTATTATGTAATTTTATAATTCTTTCCTTATTTGCAATCCGTGTAAAATGCTTTTTGATGAGGACATAAAAAGCGCATAGTCAGAATAAGCTTATGGCGAACTACACCAGGTAGGTTTATTGCGAATGTTTCGAGAACGTTGCCTTCGCAATTAGGTTATATGGTTGCATGGTGATTACATAGTAATTACATGGTTTGTAAATCCAATATGTACAAATTAAAGGTACCACTCTTGTTTCTTTTCTAATTTCTTTTTTCGTTCTCCTTGTTTGGTTCTTTTGTACCGTGAAAGCGTTTTCTCATTCAACTTGTGTGACTTAATTGCTGAGTAGAGTGAAAGGTTGGGCATGTATTACTGGTTCATTTTGATGGAGAGACATCGCTAAGCTCCGCTTTATACCGAGCGTGTGAATAAAAGCCTTTGTTGATAGCAAGCTTTCGTCGTGTATTCCTTCAAGTCTCTCGTCCCCCTTTCTTTTGCGCTGTACTTCCATCAAAATGAACTTAATTGCTGCCAGCGAGTATCATTTAGGTCACCCACACGCATCGAAAGACTTGGAATTCTCAGTAGGACTGCTCAGTCGGTTCTGTTGCTATTCTGCAGCCACTAGCATCTTTTGGCTGCTGACTTTACTGCCACGCCTCTCTGGAACTAGGATTTATAGGTTGTATTCGTTCAAAGAAATAACCTCAGATATTCGTTCAAGAACATAAATGTTTAGAGGCCTTCCGAATTATCGCAAGCTTCCGTCTGTTCACGTATTAGAAGAATGCAACGCTGCAGCAAACGGAAAACATTGGAGCCAGCATACCATGTTGCGGCAGCAGGGCTTAAAATCCGGGGAAGAATCTGGGCGCTGGCTCTTCATCTAGTTCAGTGCCCACTCCAGGCATGCGCAACAGCAGCATTGCACTTTTAGCGGGCTTGTTTCACCTTCAGGATGGTGTGCAGGTAGTTCTCAAGCGAACGCCAGTATCTTTATTTAAATGAGAGGTTTACATTGCTTTTTTTTCTTCTGTGGCGCAGTGAAAGAGCAGGCAAGCACACAGCGGGCACTAAACCTTTTGCCTCCTCTGTGCTGGATTAAGATCTGAGTAAAAACAGAATTGTCCTAATCGGCGTTCGCTAGAAATAAATACTGCAGGCCTTTTATATCAGATTCGCCGGCGCCACACACCTTCGCTCGTTCAGCTCCACAGAAAGCAGATCTCCATGGAGGTTCCATGAACTCTAATCGCGTTCCAGAAAACTTCCTCGTAGATGGAACGGTGAAAGCGCTGATAAGCTGAGAAAGATGCAGAGCTGAGCTGATGGAAACCGTCATTCATATACCACTAAAGGTGGGACGAAAGCAGCGATGCCTTTTTGTTTCCCAGCGTTTCGTCTCGCCTATTGCGCTGGGATAATTGTTGTTACGTTACAGTCGTTCCCATCAGGTCTTACCAACATGCGAACCATATTTAATGCTTAGTAGATGCGAGGCTCTCAAATCATTTGGTGATACCTTGAGAAAGTCTCTCGCAACAGATTTTAATGGGTAGCGACGCGTTGCCTCTTTCTTCGCTAAAGTGTAGACTACAGTTAGTTATCGCCGGTGAACATGGACAATAGGAGCGTCGAGTTTTATGTCCCTTTCCTCTCGAAAATGAAAATTGGTGGTTGGGGAAAGGAAATTGCACAGTATCTGTCTGAAATCTCGGCGGACACCTCAACCGCGCCGTAAGGGAAATGATGAAGGAGTGTCCGAGAGGAGAAAGGGAAAAAGAGCTGGGTAGTGGAGGGCTCCGAAATAGTTTCGACCGCCTGGGGGTTTTTAACGTGCACTTTCTTGTCGCCCTTGTCTCTTTTCGGGTTGATCTTCAACGCACACTCAACGTCACGCTCAAAATCGAAGAAGCAACGCGTATAGAAATTTTCGCCGATCCCCATCACGCTTAACTCCTCATTTAATTGTTTCCTACTCCTGTCTTCCCTCTGTGATTTTCGACGGCCAGTAAAAGAAGCCAACGTCGTATGGCCTCTTTCTTTTTAAAGAGGTTAGCTCTTACTACTCGCATTCGAACGTTAATTGTCTGTCCGAGATTTCAAGATAGCGGCCAGCCATGAGATCAAATTGCTGTAGCATCGTGCGAAACGAGACGTGCAAAAAACGGCCGGTTCAACCCTTATGCTGGTGTTCCGCTATATATAATATATATACACCATCCGAGCGGGTTCCGAGAGTGGTGCCACTTGGGGTCGCCATTGGTGGCAGAATTGTGGCGCACTCGTTTGGCACAAAGGGTTCGGAGTGGTGGCAAACGAATGGGCAGAATCGACGCACGAAGTTGTTAATCGAGTTGAAGCCCAGTATGTGTGAGGGATTCGTACAGACGACTTTAGGTCCTTGAAACCGTAAGGGGGGGGGGGGGGGAGGCGACCTTCGGAGGGCCATGGCGGGCGAACCAGTGGTCGCGGAGAGGCATACGGGTGGTATCAAACGAATCGTCGTTTCGTGATGTGTACGTTGGTATCCGAATTTGAGATCTGGGAATGAAATTTGGATGTAACGAATTTCAGCCTCGGATATAGCGGCGGTGCACGTTAACAATCATCGTTGATAATAATGTAAAGCATATGGTCGAAAGCATAGGTGAAGAGAATTTAGCCTACGCTCTTCACTTGATTTCGCATTCGCGGATCATTCTTTTTCTTCTTTCGTCCACACGGCAGTCTTTCTTTCCTCCTCTGTTTTTCGGGGATGGAGAGAAGAGCATTTTAATGGCTTCCCGGGCCGGGAGTGCCACAGGGCGCGCCGGCCGATCGATGGGGAATGCGGGCGGAGAAGCCGCGCCGGTGCAGCGACGACGACGACGTCGACTCTGGCGTGACGACGGCCTCCGCTGCTGTTGCTGCACTGTCGCGCGCTGGGAACGCGAGGGAGCGAGCGGAACGGCCGCCGGGGCTTCCTCGGGAGAGCGCGTCCGATCGATACGGTCGTCTCGGTGCACGGCTATGGTCGCCGTTCCGCAGCTTCGCGTAGCCAGCGTCGATGCAGGTGGCTCGACCGTGTGACCGGTTACACAAGAAGATTTAGCCTATAGGGCCAGCATTTACGATCAGCTTGTTCGTGTTACGTCATCATGGGGGAACGGTGCAGAAAAGTGGCTTATGTGACATGATAACCCTCACCCACTTGCTGCGGGGGGTTTGTTACAGTTTTGCGTGGGTAGGATAATCCTCATGTGGGTCCTGTTGTTCTTGAAGGAATATGCAAATTCTGTTTGCAGCAAGGCCCACTAAAAGAGCGTTAAACGTAGAACCAACCAAACGGTTTTGTAAAGAAGTGCGTATAATTTGTGTCTTTTAGACAGTGTTAAGGTGCAGTTGCATAAAACGTTAGCGCATAATGTTTCCTTTCAGCCAACTACCTGCGCTTATAGACGCCAAGCGTGTGCACCTATGTGTGGCGGCGAAAACTTCAAGACAGTTTGAATATCAAAATCCAGTTTTCAGAACAAGGGTTGTGGATGTCTCGTAAAAAAAGCCGCTTTGAATCTGTTTAAGAAAATGCCTGCATATATTTTCTTGGGCTGGATTTGAAACATATGCGGATTGCATTTATATATGCGTGGATGCACGAAGACGACTGGCAGCTCCTTTGTTACCGCCCTGTTTCGTCATTCTCGCTGGCAGGCACTCAGTGGTGCTGAAAATGAAGGACAATGTACCAGTTTGGCATACCAGCGTATATAAATTATCTTCTTTGTCAGCCCCTTCTCAAACAATGTGAGACACTGGTATAAGTCCACATGCAGCTGGGAGGCACTGACGGGACCTATTAACGATAAGCAAATATTTGCTACAAGAAGCTTTATATGCTGCGTTTTATATGTAGCTTTATAAGCTGCGTACTTTTCAGGCAAGCAGCAGGAAATCTTCCTGGATGAACTTAGCAAGCTTTTTTTTATATTACCCGCGAATACAACATTCGAATTTATATGAACGGTTTCTGCCACAACGAATGAACGTCGCCTGCCAGAGTAGTCCCCGAACTTCTATGCCACAACGTCCAGCCCTGCAAACCATTGAGCAATTGCACCGCTAAAGCCGCAGTGACGATCCTCACAGTTTTTACAAATGTTTCCCAAACACCTCTTCGACAGCTCGGTGACAACCAGGGCCTAGGAGTCTTCTAACAAAGCTATATATAGAGTCATACGACGCACGTCAGGCAACACAGGTGATACCTGACTTAGAACAAAATAAGGATGTATGTCTCACTGACCTGAGGAGACCTGGTGTTCTTCAGCGACGGCCGGAGTAATCGAGATAATACTGGGTGGAAAGAGATAATATATCAGCTCTACGCAACAGGAGAGGAATAGTTCTGGTGCGGGCCGCCGCTAGATTCAGCGGGACTGAACGGCCCCGCAAATTGTACGTCACTGCCAGAAAAAAAATTCACGGGTGGTTTAACTTGGCGCTAATCACGAATTATTGTGCGCAAGCACTGTTAGCCGTGATTTTAAAATCTTGATGAGTCATGGTGAGTCTTGTTAGTCACTAGAATTGGCCATTATCTACGCTCACAGATCGCTGGGAGTCCTCACACCACTCCTAGTGCTGTGGTGCAGCGGTTAAGCGATGCGCCACTGCCCTGTGATGACATGCGTTGCCACCGGTGGGGGTTGTACGGCCCAGCTTGCTTTTTCCGAGCAGCCTCTCGCAACCAATCGTTATTTGAACTGCTACCTGCCACGGTGGTGCACACCTGGCAGGTTGTCCAGAACTCGGTTGGCAGTCTGCCAAGAGACCAGGCGGACCGAACAATAAAGTGACAGACAACGGCTTTTCCGCGGAGTGAAAACCTTAGCGCTAGCGCACTAAAACCTTTAGAGGAAGGCGCTTCACAGCAGTGCACAGGTTGCGCTGATCCGAGTGCCACCTACATCAGGAGTGGCCGGTGTGTCATGCCACACGAAATATTCGAGGACCGCTCACTCTTTTCCGTCTTCTTGTGAAAAACGCGAAGATGTGAGGTCGCGAGTCCTCCTGAGCGTCATAGTCCACGCCTTTAACTATATTCGGATGAAGAAGGCAGAAAAGGGCACCTGCCAAGGCCTTTCAGGCCGCGGTGGCATTACATCCAACAATTTACATAACCTGATATATTTCGCATTGGCTGCACCACACTGGTGGAAATCGGGAGCCAGGGAAAGAAGTACAGGGACAGAATAATGAGAGAGAGCGTTAGAGAGAGAGAGAGAGTAAGACGAAAATATAACGCAATGCACTTTTATGTACAAAAACCTTTAAACGATTCCCGGCCGAGTAGAGACACGAGACAGCCTTCGAATAGCTTCCTGCGGCACTGAACCTTGATATGAAACGTCTGGCCTGTGAGGCAGCGTTAGCTTGCCGTTTTCTCAAGGCTGTTGAGAAGGCCCAGCTTGGGGAGTTGCAACTAAGATACAAACCAAGTGGAAATAAGTTATTTCCCAAGAGGAAGCCACAGTGAACCATATTTTATTGGACGAAAAAAGTACAAGTAAACAACGGTGTAAATGGTCGCGACCGCCCCTACAGCCTCCTCCGAGAACTACCCGTAAATGGTCCCCTTCGAAAGTGTGCCGATGCTGATCTGCTCTTTGCTGAGCAACCTATGCTAAGCAATGTTTGTTATACCACGAGCGAATGAAACAAAGCGAAAAATTAAAGTTAATAGAACACTGAAACTTTTTAGAACAAAATCGAAGGGGCACCGCGATTTCTTAACGATCGCTTCGATAACGATCGCTTCGTTACAGCGCTATGTGACCTAAGCCGCACTTTCTTCGTGCCGATGGGCTTACTCGCCACTGTTTATACTGATAACAATATAGCCGTCGTTCACTGCGCCTTCAATGTCCTTTCGGGGCGTTCACTACGCGCACCAAGCGACCACCACGCATCAGAGTATACGTACGAAAACCGAAAATGTCAGCCTTCCCAACGCGCGGCCATGTATTCTGCAGTCCGTATGAGCTGAAGAGCCTTGAAAGCAGGTCTTGGAGCAATAATGTCGCTTTCAACTGGGAGGCAAATTCGGAGTTTTGAGCTCCATTTTCTAAGTTCTGAAGCCAATTAAGACCGCTGAAAAAGGGGGCGCACGGCGATGATTTCATCGAGAGACCTGAATGCCTTCTTCGCGAGTGCGCGTTTTGGCTGTCTTTGCAGCAGAGATGGTAGCAACACTTCACTAAAGCGCTCGAATGCGTTGTGGATAATGCGTACGCCAAACCAAAGGCTTTAATGATTGCCGCCTTCTGAACGGAAATTGTTTAGAACTTTCATTTCAGCCACTAGGTCCAGTGGAACCAAGGGAACCTCGATAACGTTTAGCACATCGAGTGCAGCGTCGAAATATTGTCACCTTGAGACCGTGATGCAAAACTAAACTGCACCTGCAACCAGACAAGTGAAGCACAGTCTGAATGGGCCACATGCTGCAAGGAGATCGGCACGCGGAGGAACTGCAATGACCTTCGCCACTCTTTCGAGGCTTAACTTAGCGCAGCAGGCCAAGCGCACCTCACAACGTGGCATCGTTCCGCGAGCCGCATATCCAGTTTTCAGCGAACTAGGTAACACCAGCATTAAAGCAGGCGTCGCAACTGACGAACTCCCCACGCAGGCCTTGCACAGGCACTGCCACAAGTTTTCCGCATGTTTAGTTCGGTGCTGGACAGAGCAGGTTATGCTGCAATCTTGAGACTAAAAGCGCTGAAATACGCGATGAAGGAAATGCCACCGGCGTCTTGTCACATACTGGTATTGCCATCAAGGAATCAATTAATGCAACTCATACTGAATCCTGCCGTGGGCAGCTTATCGGAGTTCCCCGCAAACGAGCATCACACTAAAATTTAATTCCCGAGCGAAACGCGACCATGTTCTGAAAACGTCGAAGAAGCTGGGCTACACAGCACATCCCCCGTATACGTGAACGAACAACGCCCCTCACCCCTCCCCCTCTCCCTCTCTTAAGTGTTCTCATTGTCGTCCTCAAGCATGGCAATGAAAAAGAGCTTGACTGTCAATTGAGAGGCTTGGGAACATTCATGGCGGGATATACGCAAAAAAAAATTCTCGGAAACAGTCTAAATCACTGAAAAAAATTAAACGATTTCATGAAAATATGTAAAACAGCTGTTTCTCATACATTAAACATATTTTCACTTTGACACTTTGCCACTACATTTCATTTTCGAAAGGATTATCGCAATTTTAGTCTACCTGAATGCATGAAGCCCCGTAATATTAAACACACCTCTGTATTATATGTATTGCATTTAAATGCGCATTCGGTTTCTTAAAAACAAATGACATAAATAATTTTTAAACTTACTTTCCTACCAACAGAATGTTACTATGATTACTCAAACACCCTGCAGTCATGGCTGCCAAATGCGTGATCTTCATGGAAAACTTTTTTTTTTATATACCGCACTAATCAGCGTAAAGACGGAGTCACCGCATACGTTGTCGTAACTCAAAACTATGTCTAGGTGCCATGCTTCGGTCAGATTTCATTATTACGAAGTCTTAAACCTAGA
This sequence comes from Amblyomma americanum, assembly GCF_052857255.1. NCBI lineage: Eukaryota > Metazoa > Arthropoda > Arachnida > Ixodida > Ixodidae > Amblyomma > Amblyomma americanum. Next base: position 65,373,098 of record NC_135506.1, on the reverse strand, counting down.
GCAGCATCTAGAAACCATCGTTTTAGTGCGTCATCCGCAACATGGATATATCCTAGAGTTCTTAAAAGTCATCTAGGTTCCGCTTCTAAGCAGTAATTTCCGCTTAATAAGTGGTGATGATTTCAACACGAACGTGTTAGAAAGCACCAGAACTGAAACTAATCTTACCACCATGGTTAATTCGTCTAGTTTTGGAAACGTAATCAAAACGAACACGCGCATAACCAGATTTCATGCATCTACCGTTGTTTTGCTGATTGCCTATATAGAGTTGTTGACGCAACTGTTTCTCATGCCGGCATCGTGGTGAGGAACCTAAGCTACCACTGTCTCATTGTTCTGATATACGCCACGAATCAAATATTCAAAAACCCCCCGCCTAGAGCCCGTTCTAATTTGATGATTATCTATGGAGACTTTGGATTTTAAGATGGAACATTGCAGCACGCTTGGTCATTTCTGTTGCTTGGACAAAATGCAAACGACGCTTATAAAAAGCTCCCTCAAGCACTCGCAGGCATTTGCGCTAATATATTACGAAATGAAGATTTTTCAACCATCTAAACAATAAGGAATCTATGGGTAGGCCAACTGCAATTATAAATGATTAAAAGGAATAAGACTTATTTATGCATGCTTTCGCAGTGGATTTCTGACGGCGTTGCAGGAATTCAGAACACACAGCAATAGTATAAAGAGCGATCTTATACGATCAAAAACCGCTTATTATCCCTTTATTTTTGCCGATATAAAAAACAAGCAGCCGGACGGCACTTGAAAGGGTATAAACCTCGTACCCAGGCAAAAAAAGAGGGTGGAGGCCCCCAAGGCCACATTGGCCTGAGTTATCTGGGTGTCTCTGTCGGCCAGTTGATAAAGTACCCTATTCGAAGCACATTTCGGCTGTGGTTAAAGGGGGTCACCAGAAACTGAGGTTTTAGCTATGAAGTAAAATACACTCTTGAATACTGAAAGAGGTTTTCACGCTAGGGCTTTTAAAAGATTTCAGTAAGATTGTTTAAATCATAAAATTTGGATCAAAAATTAGCCTTGACCGGAATTCGGTGCACACCATTAGAGCTGCTGTAGACCTCTTTAAAGAATCGGACTCAGTCCGTGTGCCTGGGCAGCGTTCGATCACCTTGTCTTCAGATCTCAAAAAGGTTGTGGTGATTGGGCTTCTTGAGCGATCGGAGTACGCGCCCACTGCTGCCGTTTGCATGTTAGAGAGGCCGGAATGCAGGCAGCCGCGATGCTTGTCTTCCTTTCCAAGGGAAGCTCTGTCCAATAACCGCTGTAAATCACCCTCCCTTGCGTTCTTCCCGCTTCGACCTGGCGTCCCCATTGGGTCACTCCCAGTGACAGCTGGGGGGCGTTGTTTCGGCGAGAGGCCCGAGCGGGAAATGAACGGGGAGATCGCCACCAACTCGGCAGCAGAAAGGTGCCTAGATTTCGCCTCCCGGGTGCCCCGGCCTTTGCTGGTGGACCAAGAGCGCGGGTGGTGTGACCTTGCGTACATACCTAGTATGCACGCTTGAGTCCAGGCCCGAGCCTCCGGAGTCCTGTCGCCCGCCTGTGCGGCGCTCACGCGCCCCGGGTTCGGGAGGGCCTGATTTGGCTGGTTCGCCGTCATCGCCGGCCATTGCCGGTGACGACGCGCGATGAGCAATCGACGTGCGACCTGCGTCGTCAAGATGAGCTCCTCGCATTCCCCATCCTCTCTCGTGTTGTGTCGCTCGCGACATTGGTTGGCTGTGCGACATGCTTATCGCCCTTGGCTGTGCCGTCACGCGCGTATGTATTCTTTGCTCTGCGCACGCGGCTCCGCGGGCCTGCTTTCGGGCGCTGCGGCTGGGCTATGGATTGTACTAAGGTCTGGGGATCAGTGCAGTGTTATGTAGTGCAGCTTCCTGTATAATAAACAATTATGTTCTCAAATAACTGCGCCTTCCTTCCTTCGGAGCGAGAGCGCAGGCGCGCGGCGAGCGCTGGCTGTGGCCTCAGCTTGCTCTGGCCCGAACCCGCGATATGTGGGCGAAGTGTCACTCAATTAACACTTCGGCACGGGTTTGCAATCAATCCCACAAGGTGTACCCCGAAGAAGTATCCTGGGTCTCGTTAAATTTAATGTTTATAGTAATTACATTATGCTTATTTACAGAACAGCAAAATTTGTCACGTATGATCATGATAGCAATGGTGCTCTCAAAGCTATCATCCTTGTCTCAACTTAATGATATTGCCGATAAGTTAAAATAGACACAGCTGATGATTTTCGATCTCTAAAGTATCCGCATTCCAATTACATAGACAAAAATATGTGCGCGTCTGCCTCGCGCTCGAAATAACAGCAGCTGTGCTCTTGCCCATGCTTACTTAATTCTTTTTTGATCCAAAACACTACACCGGATCTCTAAACTGTAAGTAACTGAATGCAATCATTTGTATTATAGGGCCGGAGGAGAACATCAATAGCAAAACACAAGAAAAAAAAAGATTTCTTCGAACGCTACAATCTAGCCATTCTTCCGGCCTTTCTCGCGCGCCTACAGAATAAAATACGGCCATCCCGGCTGTTTCAGTGCCCAAGGAAGATAAAAGCGCCCCGGAGTGCAGATAAAAACGATAAGAAGAAAGGAAGTCCCCCCCGGCTCCCTTCCGGACACGTGCGAGGCGACCAGCACGCGTCCCGCTCATTAGCGGAAGAGCTCTCGGTTGTCCCGGCAACCATGGCTGAGTCACCGGCGAGAGGCCGACAATTGCTCGGCGCCGACGACCTCAGGGACTTCGGCTTCGGCACTGGCTTCGGGTGGCTCTCCTTTCTGGTTGAGACGACGTTGTAGTGTCTTTTGTAGCCACATTTACTTTCCGGGCCAGGGTTCGATCGTGTTCGTGTTGACACAGTGGGCGGAGCGGCGCCGACCCGTGTCCCAATAGAGGACACGTTTGTTGACATAACGCGAGATGAAACTCGCTCCACGCGGCAATCTATGCTTGTATTTTTGAGTGCTCTAGAGGGAGAAACAGAGGGGAGGGCTGGTGGCTACCGACTTGATATTTGCTCTTTCGGAGTTCCAACTGCTCCGAGCAATGGCATGACAAGAGCAAATAGAATGTCGTGCCTACTCATGTATACGAAGCCTAAAAAGAACTGCCTTTAGATCAGAAGATGAAAGTATTGCTTTGAAGCATTCGAAATAAATGACATATAGTCATGCACATAAGCAGTATGTGGAGTGGCGAAATGGTCGAGTCTCTGGTATCAACGATCTAGAGCGTAAATGATGAAACGCATCTATGAACAAGAACAGCAGCCTCAACGCAATATTACGTGTTTTTCTAATTGAATGTGTCTTTAATATAGGCTAGAGTAAACAGAAATATATAGCATGACTTTAAAATGTAATGTTATTTCTCACTTATTGGCAATTTACTTTTATTAAGGGGGTAAGTGTTAAATGGAAGCAAAGTAGCGGCATGGTATGGAAAACTACTCAACCTGAATAAGGCAACTGGTTCCCTTTCCCTAAGGAACTATTGTCTTGTGAAACAAGGTTTCACTCTAATTGTGACTATCCCACCAAGAAAAAAAAAAAGCTCGCATATGAGTATTTTCTTCCAATAGCAAGGACACTTGACTGTATAATCTCAGGAAAGAAAAAGAAAGCCAAATATTAAAAGATATCTATGCTATGACCGAATGCCGCTAGCGACAATGCGCTGGGCTTGGAACACCTTGCAATCGAAAGGTCACGGAAATTTGTTTTGATGTTGTTTAGGTTGTCATGCTAATGCACAAACTAACGGAGGCTAGAACAGTACGAAAATACACCAGTTCTCGTTTTCTTTCTTCGTAGTAGTCAGTTCACCATTTTGATAGCGGACCTTCCTATCTGTGCTAAAATCAGACAGGAATAAGACACACTGCTTTTATTTTCGTATCACCACAAAATAAATAAAGTAGCCATCACCAAGGAAGAGACTGCTAAAAGGCAGTACAATAAGGAGAAAAGATGTCATTTTCAAACGTTAGGAAAGTAGCATAGGAGCTAAATTTTTTAGTAATTTTCATTGTACAGCGTTGCTTGTATACTTTACGTGAAAAAAAAAGCATGCAAGAGTAGAGTGACGCTTATATACAAAATGCGCAAGCTCGAAGGGAGTGTTGCTACTTAAGCCACCCAGGCACCCTCTTATTACTTTCTCTCCTCTATGGTCTGCCTGGACGTGACCGGAATTCTCTGGGTGGTGCAGCCGCGGTTCTGGAGACGAGAGGGAAATATAGACAGGCAAGAAGGACAGGCTTGCAGATAGTCTAAAGCCCCGGCGCAAGCAGAAGATACACTAAGCCCTAACGGAAGGAGAAATGGGACATGGCACTGGGGCGTTACAAAGGAAGCAAGTCTGAAAATGTTGCCTCCGTTGACTCGGCATATTTATTCCCGTTTTTGTGCTTCTCTTCTCTTAGTGTCAGTAACAATCGCACTCTCGCCCTCACACCATGAATGGAAACTTTCGATTGTCCTGCATTTGGACTCGGATACCCCTTCTCCTCTCCCTTTGCGACAAAGAAAAATATGGTCCCCTTTTTCCTTCAATCTCGGTAGGAAAGCGAGGCAAGCATATTTATAGACGGACAAGCTGACGAAGCTTAAACTGAAAGGAAAAGTTTCCGGTCACCCTCCTGCTTTACTAACGCTAGGACTTTGATCCATTAGGAATTATTGACGCTAGAAGATTACCTTGCTAGTTGCTCCACACTTAGGCACCTTTCTTTATGAAAAAAAAGAAGTGGCCAGACCAATGCACAAATGTCACCATCAACATCAAGAGTGTTGGATACAGGCATTGCATGCAGCCGGCTGTAAAGTATTAGCAGCGAATGTTCCAGTCAGTACTGGTCCAAAAGTAAGTTCATGCACGTAAATAAAAAAAAAATCGATGCTTCTATACTGCAGGCCGGCGTCTAGTTCAGTGATTAGCATTTTTTTAATCATTATAGTTATATCGATCTAGACCTTCTTAGTGGATGTGATTTACGTCTTCATTTGCTACCCCCTCTGTACCGTTCTTCTGGCCTTGAAAGAGCCGCCATTGTAATTGTAAGCAAGCGCGAACTATCTCTCCATTTACTACTGCAGTACCTTTCTTGAGATTGACACTATACTGGCAGTTAAAGAAGTAAATAAATGCGCCGCCAAGCATGCGAACAAAATTAATCGTTGGCATCACGCCTTGTTCCGGGATGGTGATGGTGCTGAAAAGCGTTTATTCTATACAGTACAGAAAGGTAATCGGGAGTCTCCCTATAGTGGGAAGCCCCCTTACATACTATGTGAAGTCCTATAGTCCGAGCCCGCTGGGCCTGTAGGTCCGAGCAGCCGAGCAGGGCCGCCTCCCAGTCCTCTCAAGTAGGGTGGAGGTTTGGGGAAAGGACTGTGTTCTGCTGGGAGGCCCACACCATGTGGTAGGTGTCAGCCACCTCCCCACAGCGCGAGATCCGGCCAGTGTACTCTGTATGCCCGGCTATAATGAAACATTTTTCCCGGGAAGCTATTGCTCAGACTAATGACGAGATAGCACTCAATAATTTTATTAGCCTGTCTTCAGAAACGTTCAAAGAAAATACTTTTGAGTTGTGAAACAGGAATGAGGTAGAGAGGCGGTTGTCGTATCCTTTATTAGGGCGCAATGAATGTGCGCACCAAAAGAAAAGACGCTGCTTATATTCATTGGCAGGTAGCGTAAAACGCAAATTATTCCTGCGCATTTTCTGGCTTAAAACTTCTTGTAAGGAGATTTTATTTGAGATTATTTATTCACATTCATGTTTCATTCTGTCTGCTTATATCTTTTTCCCATTTCCATTTCACCCGAGGGAAGAGGCTGATATTAAATCTGGCAGCGGCTGCTTCAGCGTCCTGACACGCCACATCAACGATAATCAAATCGGTAAGACACGCTAGGCTTGATCGCACATGGCTGCATCGCTACACAACGCTATTATAACTAGAACGATGCAGAAGCAAGTTGAGGAGCATCAGTACGATAAAGTACACCATAACCACTTGAAATAAAGATTTTGAAAACATTTGGAAGGTGTACTTCTTGAGTGCTAATTTTTGCAATGGCCCCAGAGCAACAAATTCAGAAAGTTAGTCTCGTTACCTGTATCGCTCGAGCAAACAACTCCTTGTATCTTGGGTGTTCAACAAAGATGTGCTATGACCTCATGTGCGAAAGGAATCCAGATTCATGCACCTGCAAGAATCTCCAGCACGTGCGATAACACAAGAACCGGATGTGCGCAGGCATTTACAGCGGTCGTGTTGATAAGGCCACCGCAGAATATTCCTTCTGTTGACATGGGAGGGCGGCGTGCACCAGCGGCGTGCAGAAAGGGAGATAAAAGCTGAAACAAGAAAAAGAGAACATTCAGTTTTGTGCTCTTGTACATTGTGCTGCTCTTGGGACTGTTGACCAGGCAAAAGCCGAGAGCACAACGTCGCCACTTAAGCTCGTAATGCACGCTTGCAAATCTGGCTTCGGAGCTTCCTGTTCACTGCACAGTTTAACAAGTTTAACAGGTGGAGAGTAACAACGCGCTGCAGCTTACAATATATGCACGTAAATAAATTTGGTCTCAGATCTCGTTGCCGCTGAAACGGCAGTAGCTAGAGCTATAGTGAACGGTAGGTAAGATTCGCAATCTGTTCGTTTGTTAAGGTGGCCTTGATTGACCGAACCACTGATAGAGAACGCCGGGTTATCACGATGACAAGCGCGAGCCAATTTCGAACCAGTCTTGGCGCAAGCCCATTCCGTAGCCTGCCAATGATTCGCTCCGGGTCGAGGTTAGAGTTCAGTTTCAGCGCCAACTTATTTCGGCTACAATGCTGTAATATTTTTGCACTCCAAGGCGATTCGCACCATTTTTTTGTGTTCTCTTAAAAAAAAAGTGGTAGAGTTTTAACGTAGCTAAACTGAGCACACATGTGAAAGGATGTGTTTAGCCTGGTTGACTCATGGTTATGCTTCGATGGGTCGTCGGCACGTCTGGCGACGATATTAGACTCAGGTTAAACTCTTATCGTGGTTAATCTGATTCTCATCAGTTCGCGCAGCATATGGAAGTTGATGAAGACGACGATGTGCAATGCGCATCGCGCCTGTTGCTGTCTGTTATTTAACTGTCAATATTGTTCTGTTGTTTTTATTCATTGATTTTTCAAAATTCATGATTGGTGCTACAATTTGTCGTCATCTTCCATGGAAACTTCTTTGCTTATTCAACTACACCATGGCCAATCCGCCCGCGTGGGTATGTGCCATATACCTGGGGTGAAGAAGAAGAAGAAGAAGAAGAAGAAGAAGAAGAAGAAGGAGAAGAAGGAGAAGAAGGAGAAGAAGGAGGAGGAGAAGAAGAAGAAGAAGAAGAAGAAGAAGAAGAAGAAGAAGAAGAAGAAGAAGAAGAAGAAGAAGAAGAAGAAGAAGATAGCGAGAGTGCGTTGCAAGAAGAGTGGCGGATCGGGCTAGTTGGTGCCATTATTCGCAAGCGCTAAAAAAACACGGAAAAAGAAGGAACAGACATGGACGTTCCCTCTTTGTTTCTGTACTTTTAGCGCTCGTGAAAAGTGTGTTGCAGTTTCACGGGCGTGATCTGCTGCGGTGGTACCAAAGGGCCCTCGCACCGTGGGCAGCGAAGCTGATCTGTTCCCGCCACCGCAGGTTCAAAACACCTATCGCGACAATATTTATTTTAATTCTGCATGGGCTATGCTAAGTTTTGCCAAGACCACCTTCAAGGTAAAGCTTCACACAAACTAAGTGAGCCAATTGTGCCTCGTGAAATAGTACTTTCAGACAAAAATAGCACTCCATAGTTATGTACATATACGGTAAAATGGAAGAATTTGCCTACTTCGTCCCGGACGGATACGACTCGAAGGTTATGCTCTCGAAAGAAATAGTTGCGTATAAAAGAAAACATGGCGAAGAAAGACGACCGCTATGCAGTCTTTCTACGGCGTCAACCTGCGCTTGAACATTATATACGAGTGTACCGGAATAGGGAGATTTGGCATGCCGGAGACGTGCTAGCGTAGGCACATAGCGGCTTAGCGGACGCGTCCTCCGCACGCGCAGTGGGATGAGGGCGGCCAAGGGGGGCGACCGCAAGTCTTCATGCCTTCATTTTGATCGGTTGTTTAAACCTTACTGATGCATTTATTCAAAAGTATCCCTTTCCTTTTTGCCGAACAGGTGATTCATTCACAAATCATGTAGGCTAGCGGCCACATGCGCATGCAGCTGCCGAAGGCGTGTCAGCATAGAGAGTAAAATCGGAGGATCTTCTAGCGAGACCCGGGCGGACGCGCTCAACTCATGAACAATAAAATTCCTCCTCAGTCCTGGCTCCAGAAGAGAATACCATTCGAGTCATTCTGAGCTATTGGTGAGTAGGAAGAATGCGGAAGAATTTTCTTTTGGCAGAAACTACTACCGCGACACCGTCTGCCTCGGAGAAGTTTCGCGTACAGCTTCCGTTGCAGCAGAAACTGATCATGAATGAAAATTGTGATGATGAATAGATTTTAGTTCCACAAGAGCAGCTTAGCCCGACAGAGAGGTGGAGTGCAGCCGAAACTCTTTCGCGGTCTGAGCAGCACTAAAAGATGGCGTTGTTCAGTGTCGTATACATGTGCGGCAACATTCTGTCCACCCTCTGTGACACGCATTCTGTTCAACTATCGATAAAAATCAGAAAATTTTTCCTTGTGTATTTCAGAACCCTCCTCCTCAAAAATGACAAGAATGGCGCATAAACTTCATGAATTCAATCTCAGCGCACAGTTCCGCTCTAATGGAATTGCAGCTGTATTCCTCAAAAACACATATATTTCCCAAATTGATTATTTTATTTACAATGCAAATGTGTTTCTGCAACGAAGAACGAAAAATCATCTGCAACGTCCTTTACTAATGCACTGCGCAGCTTTGGAAAGGAATGAAGTTGCAGCACCAGACGGCACCCAGTGCGGTGGATTGGCCGCCTCTCTGACAAGGCGGCTAATCTCCCGCACTGGGTAAGCTCCATTAGCTTCTTGTGGACAACGACAGCACTTCTATGTAGAGCTTGGAAAGTTGTTCTTGTTCTCCAAGGGCGCAGAAACAACTTTTCAAGTGCTACATTGGAGTCCGCGACGTACATCACTCTTTATTGGTTTGGAAACGTAGTTCAAATTTTCTAGATAAGAAATGGCCTTGTCATTGTGTCCAGCAGGCATTTTAAACATATCCGACACCACTTACTTCGTGGAAACAACGTTGGTGCTCCGAGAAAACTTGTCAAAAGTAGCGTCCGAAAACCTAGACGCTTTGCCGTTAAGGGTTAATGCTTTTATTCGCACCATGTAAAACACCCTTTCTAATGATGTTGACCAGCGAAGTTTGATTAATGACGAGCCACAGCCATAAATTCGACCCATCTTGGTGCCCAATTTCTCACCCAAGAACCACGACCAGAGTCCCAAAGTATCTACCCCGCGGCCTCCGCCTCTGCAATGGCAAGGAGCTACGGCAGCTTCCGCGACGTCAACTCGAGGGCCAGCGAAACAAAGAAAGCGCTCGAGCGGCGACAGACCATCCGTGAAACAGATAGGAGATGGCAAGACAGAAGTCAGAGAGCAGCGAAACCCGTCGCGGGTTCGTTGCCTCTGCTCGAGGCGTATCGAAGGGGGAGACGGGTGATGCCGACAGTCGGAGCCGCTGCCAAGACCCTGGTGCCCCTGGCAGGATGAAGAGAAGGAGGTAGAGGAGGGGGCGCGTGTCACGGCTCGCGGATCGGGCTCTTGTCCCCTCCTCGTCGTGCGGGTAGGAGCGCGGCCGGAGTTTCCGAAATATCCGCGCTCCGGAGCGCCCCAACCGAGCCCACCACGTGCAACACTGACAGCCGGTGACGCAGCGGACGACAGCGCGCTACGCACGCAGTCGGCACGCAGTCGACGCCGCCGCTGCTGCCAGAAGCGGCGGCGGAGGACACATCTGCGTCGTCCCGGATCGGAAACACGCGGCGCTGGTGACTACAAAAAGTAACTCGCAGCTGCTGCCGCTGCCTTCTCGTGCTTATAGGTGCGCGGCTGCCTGCATGCCGGTGAGCCGGCTGGGCCATGGCGTTCTCGCTGGTTCGCTGCGAGGCTTATTTCGAGTACACGTCTGGGAGGGGATGGCTTCTCGGTGTGGCATAGCGCTGCCGCCCGCAAGCGCCCAGACGGCGGCGGTTGGCTTCGCATCAGCTACAGCTGCGTCTTGTTCGTCGACGGCCCGCCGACCGTGTAGCGGCAGGTCGATGTAGGGTAGCGGGCACGGCGACGTGCAGCTGTCGAAGACGTGTCAGCATTGAGAGTAACTTCGGAGGTGGGAATCCTGGTGGCAGTTTTTTTTCTCGAGAACCTAAAGGAGGCGCGAAACTTTTAAGAGGACTAAAAAAAAGGGAACAACTTTAGACTGTGAACATCCCAGCTCTTGGAAGCTGGAACGGTAACCGAGCAATGACGGTACGAAGGCGTCAACGCGTGGGAACATCGAGGAGAATTCGCCAAATATGACCCAGACAAGAAGTTTCAAATGCCTCCAACTACATGGCCAGGTGACTCCTGCAGTGAAGTCCTTCCACACCACATTGTAGAGTTTAGGGGAGTATACGAAGTACCGAGTCCCTCTGATATCTATTATAAGGGTCACTGACCCTGTGCAAGTTACACAGCACAATATTTGGATGACCTACCTGGCATTACGTCTAGTCAGACTTTGTATTTTCGTTCCGCTTCATCTTTCTGTTTTTAAAAACCTGGCAAATCTGTCAAAATGCGATCACAGACTCTCCGACAAATGCATCGCATACGTAGCACATTCTGAGCTTGAAGAAAAAGTCTCAGACGTTTATTCCATTTCATTTTCAGAGACCATATAGAGCGCTCATCGTGCTTGCAGAGTTCAGTGCACTTTTATCACTTGTATATGTATTTGTACCGTACAAATCGGCTTGTGTGCTAACTGTCCTGCAACACTTGAAGAAGTAGTTGCTGAAATTCAGTCTTTGAACAGCTTTGAAATAGCTTTTCTTAAGCTATTCACAGTGCAAATTTATTGGATACCTAAAGATGTGCGCAATAATAATGTCTTTACACAGTAGCCACTTCTCAAATGTTAAGCAGGGGTTATAATATGGTCACAAAAACAGGAATTGCTTACGTTTCGGCGTTTTGTGGTGGTGTAATTCTTGACATCCGGTAAACGCTAGTCAATACAATTGCTCAGAAAACGGAACATCACGGGCTGGTAACAGCATCACTTTGCGTAGCTATAGCTCCACGGGACTGCAGGGCAGAGCATAGATGTCTTTATTTTTATTAAATTTGTAGTTTTTATCAATGGGAGATTAATAAAAGCGGAGGAAAAAACAACCATATGCCGCCGGTGGGATCCGAACCCACGACCTCCGAATTTCACGTCCGAGGCTCTACTAACTCAACTACTGCGGCGACTCTCTAATCTTCTGTCTTTGGGAGGTATTTTTATGTAGCGTAAGCGAACGTAGACAGCACTTTTTTTCCATTTTCTTGTCTGCTCACTAGGACATAGTGGTAGTCCAAAAAAGATTGGTTTTGGATGCACCTAGGGTACGTATAATCTACAACAACTTATACTTGTACGATGAATACTGCGTGGTCACGTCACAACTACCACAGGCTTCGCAGGGCACAGGGTTGATTTACGTTACGTTTGTTGGTGTATTGACTTCACCTATGGCTAAAACATTTTCTGCCTAACATGTAAAGATGATCGTATCACTTAAATTTGTAACATGCATTGTGCGTTAGTTGTAGCTTTCGTTCTTGCCATAGTAATAGTGAGAAGGTCTTGCACTTCGTTTCGAGAGAAATAAACCAAGAAATAAAACGCGAACAGAAAACTGGGCGAGTTGGGCGAGTTTCTTCCTCTTGTCCTGTGTTTCGCACTTCTTAAAGATGAAATGAAACGCAAGGTAAAATGCAAGGAGTTACCAAAATATACAGTGCTCGAAGGACACTGTCAGCAGCTGGGAAGTTTCGAAACAAAACAGTGCACGGATACCACAGATGAGCAAGTGCACGCTTAGCAATCACGCTCGCATGCCTGAATCCCGTAAGAACGCGGAATTCCACTTTCAACGTCCTCCTGTCCTCACCCTCTGCTGACACACACACATGCTCTGCTTTCCCAACGATGCTCCCACGGTGCCGCGGCATCGCCGCAACCGTGCCTCGCACACATGCCCGGCAGACCCACGTTCCGATGCCAGCACCTGGATTTCGGAACCCCACCCCGAGTCCGTTCCCCCCGAACCCTCCTTCTTTTTTTACTTCTTGTTTTTCTTTCTTTCCCGTCTTCCTCGGTCCGGAAAGGGCGTTGGTGACTCGCTGTCCCCACCGCTACCGCACCAGTACCGTATAATAAGGGCACCATCTCCGATCTCGGCGTATGTCACCTCATCGGCGGCCTCCCATGCAAAGCCCATCTGCCGCTGCGGCTGCCCCCCTCCCCAACCTCCGATACGAGCCCTTCATTGCAGCCAGCGCGCCGTGTGCAAGCTCAGCTCCCTCGGGGACTCTGCGACGGCGGTCGCGAGCAGCGTTTCGTGGCGCGGCCGTTGGGCATATGGCACGCGGCGGTGTGCCCGCGGGGTTTCCTCCGCTTAGGGACAGGAAAATGCACTTTGAAACTTGGTGTTCCAATCCGTTTGCCTCATCCTACAGGATGGCGGCAGGTGGCGCATTCAAACGGTCAAATACGAGGTGTATACGGTGAGGCTGTGGCTGTCGTATAATATGGCTGGTATAGAGTGTCGACGAAATTTGGAGTGTTGGAATAAGTGTTGGAGTGAATGTTTTCGTTATTGCAACGGGTGGACCGCGGTCAGGATTTTCGCAGCTTCTTCCGTAACTCCTATTATTGATTCAATGAAGGTTGTGTCGCTGGTTAAGCCGCAAGGCGGAGTGCTTGAAACACTCTGGCACGGGTTGGCCCGACATTTCACTGCCTCCGGGTTCGGCCCGGGGCATAATATCACGCGCCTATTCTTTCTATCTTTGCTCTCTCTTTCAACTCTCCTACTTTCAGCACGCGGCAGCGAGCGTGGTTCGGCTTGAGCCAGAGGGCAGGCCCGTGCACTTTCCTTTTCTTTCTTCCTGTCAGGAACAGCAACAGCAGCAGCAGATGGAGCTGTCCTGTAGTAGATATGGTCATCACTACTGGTCAGAGCTGGTCCGGCGACGAATCGCGTAGAAAATTGTGTAGACATAGTTCTGAGATCCTGGCACATATATATGGCTCCCAACTGTGCTTCAGCCATTCGTGACAGATGACGATGGTAGCATTCAGTTATGAGAACCAACAGAAGCCGACGGCGAATCGAGAAATGTCATGGGTGTCCACATTTTTTTCTCCAATTACAGCGATGGATCTCACATACGGCTGCTGTTTGTAAATTTCGGTCGGCGATTGAGTAGCTTTCCTGGACTGGTGGACCGATGAGAAGGGCTCTGCGTAGTGAGTGAATGTGTTGAGGAGATATAGGCGTTGTGAAGAGGGTGTCGAGATTAGCCTCCGAGTTTCGGTTATTTGACTGTCTCTATAAACTACTGCACTGTCACAAGCGGTCGCGAAGAGTTGTTTACGTTCTGAAAAACTATCAACCGGCGGAATACTGTTACAGATATAATTGGCACTTCGTCGCCCTGATGGTGAGCGGATTATGGGGGAGCTTCGGAAGAACGAACAAAGTAGTGGTCATGGACTAACCAGTCGACATTTGGAAATGATTTACTTCAAACTCAAAATGGGTGGCATATTTCAATAAAATTAAATCATCCACGCAGTCGCACATCCGGGAGTGAACGCCAATTTCAAGTGTAATAACTGCAACGCAATAATACCGCGTAAATTTCTCGGCAAAGCTGCTGAAGGGAAAGGCGGGATGTTAGAACAGTGCTTTTCGTTTCCTTAATTCGATCTCAGCGCCCGTGACAATCTCACAAGTGTTAGATACTTGCTGGCTGGTGTCTATGTGCTTACTGTGGCTGGCCAACGCACAGAAGCCAGCCTTCAAAGATGTCTATCTAGACAATAGCTACGATACTGGCGCGTTGCCAATCAAAGCGATTGGCTATATCTAGGAGCATACAACGGAGTGGTAATTTTCATAAAATGCGTAGCATTCTTGTGTTAAGATCAGGATTCATTGAGAGCAGGCATACATCATTTTATCTCATTCGATTTCTGCACACATTACTTCACGAATGTAATTTAGTGGCCTGAATGGCTGCACATGTGTTTTCTTGTTATCTTTTTTAACACGTAAATGACATCCCCGCCCCATTTTTTGCGTCAAATGTTTTTTTAACCGTCTATCATGGTGATATATTGGAGCTCGCTGCGTTCTGTTCGGATTTCGCTATAACCTGACCGACAGAGTGAACTGGATCTGTTATCGAATTCAGGTCTTCAAAACTGCCCTCTTTCCTGGGATGGTTTTAGCGTACTGCCGCACATATTCTGTCAGCGGTCGCCTTAAGCAGTAGCATTTTCAATGATTACTACATACTATGCCTCTGAATTTATACGAATGATTTGGAAGGTTAGAAAACATTAACCTAATTTAGGTTTCCTGGCGCTATATTTTGTGGCCATCCATTCAGTTTGGACGTGCCGTGTGTCCTCCACTAGCCTCCTTCCTGCCTCCGCAGCCAGATCAGTGGTGTCAGAATTGGGTCAAACGGTCGCAAATTCTGTTCGCCGCGATTTGATTAGCTCCGATAAACCTCGAGAGAGGTATCAAATGCGTCATCGAGATCCGCTATTCTCTTACAAAATTTTCTTAGTCTGTAAGCTGCCCATAGACTTCTGTCTATAAAGTCTATAGACTGTCTCTAGACAAACCCTAGAGAACACTCTGTAGGCAATACAAATCCCATAGAGAGTCTATAAAGAATCTATAGATTGATGATCATCATCGTCAGCCTGTTTACACCCACTGCAGAACAAGGGCCTCTCCCATGTCTCTCCAATTAACCCTGTCATTTGCCAGCTGCGCCCAACCTATGCCTGAAAACCTTCTAATCTCATCAGCCCACCTAACCTTCTGCCGCTCCTGCTACGCTTGCCTTTTCTTGGAATCCACTCCGTTACCCTTAAGGACGAGCGGTTTTCTTTCCTTCGCAGTACATGCCCTGTCCATGTACTTCCATGAACAAACCAATATATTGATGGCCATACGCTTTTTGCAGACTTCTGTGTATAAACAGTCTATATACTATGCATAGACAAAATATTTATAGGAAGGCAATAGTCTATAAGAAGTCTAAAGACTGTCTATAAACCATTTTTCTAAGGGTTCGTCGGCATCGCCGCTCATACGTCACTGTACGTGAGTATTGCACGTGTTTACGCATTAAAGTGACGTCATGGGTGCGTTTTTCTCCGGGTGTGTTCCTGACGTCTTCTCCCACGGCCTGCGTTACGAGCTGCTGTGACCAATAGCACAGAGTTACAGGAATGCAATGTAAAGTTGATGTTTAGAAATTATGGCATTGGTTGCTCAGTTTACATAGTGAAACTGCCCCTTGTAAAATAATACACTTGTCTTTCTTCCGTTTATGCTTAGGTTGATTTCATGTCACCGCGACTTTTAATTCTGGAAAAGCCGCTCGCAGCTCTGGCACGCATACATCCACCGCTACATATATCCGCCGCATACATCGACATGCAGCGCTGCCCTTCAGTCAGACAAGAAGCTCGGCGAAAGAACACCTTTCGAGGCACCGGACCTGTTGAGGCTCTTGAAATTTTGCCTAGAAAACGCGTATTTTGTCTTCCGAGGCACCTTCTAAAAACAGGTGCATGGAACAGCAATGGGCGCGGCCATTTCAGTCACGGCTGCTAACCTGACCTTGGAAGCTATAGAAAACCAAACTCTGGCGTCTTTTCAACCTCGGCCTAAGATCTTCCTGCGATATATTGATGATTGCTTTTGCATCATAAAAAAGGATGCACTCACCGCCTTCACAGAGCACATCAACAGCATCGCTGAGGCCATTACGTTTACTGTTGAGGAGGAGGTTGCCAACCGTCTGCCTTTTTTGGACGTGTCAGTAGAGAGAGATGGCCGCCGCCTTTTGTTTCAAGTCTTCAGGAAGGCCACCCACACGGGCAGATATCTGCATTTTAACTCTGTTACCTCGGCATGACACAAACGTGCAGTTGCGGCTTCGCTAATTCAACGATCCCGAAAAATCTGCTGAAGACCTGAAGATAGTGACTCGGACTTGATACAAATGCGTCGTGATTTGATGAACTGCGGCTACCCTAGGAATTTTTTTTTGACTCCGTTGAACGTCGCTCGGTGCGGTCATCGGAACCGCTCGGCAACCATTGCAAAGCACGTGTCGCCATACCTTATGTACTGGGCATAAGTGAAGCACTGGGACGTTTCCTGCGCACGTACGACGTGCACGTTTCCCACGTTCCCGCCCGCAAGTTACGGCACGAGCTCGTCAATGTCAAGGACAAACTAAAGAAAAAAAAATTTCCGTGTGTTGTGCACAGAATCTCCTGCGCCAAGTGCGACTATGTTTACATCGGCGAGAGCGGGAATTTTGAAAGGCGTCGGAAAGAACACATGCCGGACGTGAAGAACAAGAAAGTCACTTCCAACGCACTTGCGGAGCACGCCGTATCGGCAGGTCATGATATCTGCTGGGAAATGGCTTCTATCATCGCCAAAGAAAAGAACAGGCTTTCACGCCAGTATCTCAAGCCCTTGGTGATTCAGACCACCGAGAAAAGACTTAATCGTAACATCGGCAATCTACCGCCAACCTGTGCAAGATGCCTGGGGCGATTATTGAAGCCTATTTAAGCGTCGCGGTTCTGAAATAAAAATTTAGTTAACAAGGCTTCCGTATGGAAGCCGAGACGTCTCTTTTGACAAAAACGTTTGGTCGGCGTCTGCCTTTTTTCTGTTGAAATGAGTTACTGTGCTGTAGAGTAGCCCAAAGGGCTTGGCGAGAGCAATTATTTTCTACTGATCGTTAAGATCAGAAGGAAGATGTCTGTTAATTTAGAAAGCTGGTTTATCATACATGAGCGCAGAAAACATTATCGGGATTTCTTAATCGCCTATTTTCTGACTGTATATATGCAGTATTTTTGTACATATCTGCACTTCTTTCGTTTTTGTTGAGATAATTTTTGTTCTTAAGCAAAGCGCGTTTTTTTCTTGTCATTGAAAAGAGAGCTCTATAACTGGGCTTCATATGCGGCAGAAGAGCAGTATATTTAAACTAATGGGTCAACTTATTTTGCACATACCACCCGGATATGGCCGGTTTTCCCGTGTTAAGTGCTAAATTTAGAACATTGTCTTGAATCACACAGTGACAGAAAATAGTAGTGCCTCAAGAGTTGCAGATTTGTTGCCGCGCACAAATGTATATGAAGGCAATAAAGAGGCAAGTCAGCTTGTCTCTATTTTTCTGCTATTAGAAGAGCAGAAGCTGCTCAGGCGGGATTTTCATGAAGCCAGGTAAAAAGAGTTCCGAGCTGTGGAGCGTCAAGTAAGAATGCAGTAAAAGTTGTACAACGCTATGAAGAAATATTTCACAAGAGCAAACAATAAATGAGACAGGGCAAAAAATAATGTTGACCCCGCAATGTTTGCGAGAAATGATTTATTCTGGCAACAGCCAGTGGCATGGATCACAGCGCATACAAATTAAATGAAACGTGCAGTGAAGGTACACCAACACACAATCAGTCAAGTGCTCCAAAACTGAAAAAATGTGCAGGCAATCGAATAATATTATTTCATACAACGAGAACCTGACCAATGTCTGGACAGGGTTCAAAAAGCAGTGCATATTCAGCCAACAAAATCAAATTCCTGGGACATGTACTAACAAAGACATGACTCGAAACAAACAAATTCACACTTAATCGAGCAAGAGCCAGCTTGAAATCATTCACACTCCCAAAAATTAAGGACAAAACATACAGCACTGGCTACCTCAACGCTGGCACCTCAGCATTGCATAACGTGTCAAAACGACCGGATATTGACAGTAACGCAAGATAACACCAAACCAAGACTCCCTTTTCAGGACATGAAGATCAGGCATCCATATATATCATTCCCAACCCTCACACACAAAATGAGGCCCATTATTAGGGGTGTGTGAATGTTCGAAAATCTTGGACTGCAAATTGAATAAATTCCTGTTCAATTAGTCGAATGAACCAAACAGTACATGTTGAAAATTATTTTAAATGAATCGAATTTGCTCTCAGATTTTCAGATACTGTTCGAATAATTGATACAACGCTTGATTAAGCTCAACTGCATTTTTTGCAGTTAACCTCTCAAAAACTGCACACATTGGCGACGTGTAACACTATTCATATTCTAAATGAAAAAAAGTAATATTTGCACTCCTTTACAAATTCTACTTATATACTGACACTATTAATACGACCACGCACCACCGCCACCAACACCAACCCCCCCACCTCCTACTCCGCCCCCACGACCACTTCCTTCACCTCAACACCTACACTACAAGCTACTGCCTGATACAATTCGATGCTAATGAGCATGTGCTTTTACACACAAGCACACAAAAGAGTGAACACAGCATGCCGACGAGCCCTCTCTCTTTCCTCGGTAGACTGATCAACACACATGCCAACATGCACACATATTTTTCTCCTTTCCACCCACACACGCACAAAGTTGATCATAGCATGCTGATGAGTCATCTCTCTCTTCTCAGTACCATGTGTATTACACATCCATTCGAAGTGAAACAAGTTCCCCAATGCTACTTAAATCTTCACAATGAAATGAGTGCACGACTCATCTGAAGAGGAGTTGTACGAGCCACAAATGCTGAGGACTACCGGTTCAATTTCAGCGTCAACAATCATATCGCGTTGCCATGCTTCAGCCGCAACTTGTTCCACGTGAACATAACAGTTTTTCCAGCTTTCCTGGCTTACAGACGTTAGTGCTTCCGGCAGGAACTTTTCCACTTCACCCAAAGTGAAACATTTGTTGCAACTTGCGATGTATACCTTCACCCGGCTCTTGACAAGTTCAATGGGGTTGAACTCGCAGTGGTACGGTGGTAAACGATGCACTTCGTGGCCATGGGTAGCTGCCAGGGTGTCGACGCGGTACACAACGCTGGGCGTGTTTACCTTTTGAGCTAGCTCCAGCAGTTCTGCCCTCACCATGACCTATGACCACGGAACACCTTTCTTTGTGAGCCAAAGCTGAATATCAGCTTTGCGCGTAGACTTGGTAGGTGCTTTTTCAAGAGCCATGCTATGATATGGAGCATTGCCCATGACGACAATGCTATTGGCCGTAATGTTTGGCAAAATCTTGTCGGTGAACCACTTCTCAAAGTAGTTGCCATCCATCTCAGAGTGGAAGGCAGCGTGGTTTCCCTTTTTTGCTCGGAAGAAGTCAGCAGCGTCTTGCACGAATCCTGTTGCACTGCTCCCAGCATGTACAAGGATCAAACGGAAAGAATGCGGCTCTATGCGTCAGGAGCTGTTCTATAGTTGCTGCATGGCGCTGTGAATTCATGGTAGTACCAAGCCCATGAAATCTCGAAACGTGATGAGTAGTTGCTGCCACGGTTGGCGCTGGGATCTAAGGGTGGTAGCAGACCCCACGAAAACTAAAAACGTGATGAGTAAGAGCTCACGCTCACAAAAATCGAAGGGGACACTTAAGCTTCGCGTTAAGTGCTTGACGTGATAAATTAATATGCGCCATATTTTCAGAATTGTTCATTCTGTACGTAACTTTCGTAGATTCCTATGCGTCCTCATAACCGCTCGTGGCGCTGTGGAACAGCGATGGACCACTGCCCTGCGGTGGCATGCGTTGCCACCGAGGGGACTTGTGCGACCCAGGTTGCTCTTTTCGAGCTACTATTAGCACCAATCATGAATTTAACTTCCGCCTGCCTCAGCGCACACTTTGTTGACAATTCGCTCTAGGTGACCACCTGCGGCCTTGGTAGTTTTTCAGGGGCATTTAACGCTATCGCGTTAAATATTGCCTCGCTCGCCACAAAATCCGATGTCGGCATTGACAGCAAAAATCACGGCCATGGCTCTGAGAGGTTGTCCCCAGAGAGCAACCCAGGAGGCAGGTGGGCCACCAAGGTCACGTGACCTGGCGGCATCATCATAACCTGGCCACTGGATAGTGAGGAAACTGCACTCATAGTCCAATACTCAGGCAGATATTTTACCACCTGTGTGGGTTTGCCCTGCGCTGAAGCCGACAATAATTCGGCACCTGGCGGCAGTGTGTGTCTCACCGACCAATCCTGATTCATATATCGCTTGGACGCAGGGACCACATTGTCGCTCACTCCTTGACTTCATTAGATCACCGAACCTTTTTTCATTTATTTGAGCATTCTGGTCATCCATCATTACATACCCTTTTATGCCCTGTATCAATAAACACCCCTTAAAAAAACTGTTCACCATGACAGGTGAAGGTTCACTGAAACCTTGGTCGCTTAGGAAGAGCAACCTGAACCGCACAAGTGCCGCCGATGGAAGCACCTGCCTGTTCTCTTGTTGCTGCCAGAAAAAATAAAAAGGAAAGAGCACAGGCCTGCCCACTGGCTCAAGCTAAGCCACAATCGCTACCACGTTCTGAAAGTAGCAGAGTTTAAAGATAGGATAGAAAGATAGGATAGAAAAGACGCGCGCCATAATGTCCCAAGCCGGTCCCGGAGGCAGTGCAATACCGGGCCAACCGGTGGCTGTAGTGAAGCATCCTTCAAGCACTCCACCACATTTCCAAAAACATGTTGGGTTCAAATGGGACCCGTGCCAGATATTCTATAACCGAAAACGGCCCACGGGGCTTCGAGCACCTGCAATCGCAGGTCAGTGGCGCACCACTTAGCCGCAGCACTACTGCGCCAGGAGTAGTATTGTGATGACCCCCCATAATGCGCAGGTCCACACGGGACGGAGAGGCAAATAGACACCGTATGGCTCAGTTTAAACAAACAGATATATTCAATAATTACACATGATTAAGATTATACATCAGAGGCTGGGGCGTCCGAGCTTACGTGCCGACGACTTCATGGGGACGATGGAGGGGCTCCGGAGTTGATCTCGAACGGTTGCTGGCAGAAGCTGCACGCCGTCGGGCTTGGGCGCTGAAGGCCCCCTTGGCGAACGATGTCGTCCTGAGCGTGCCTTCCTCGGTACTCCTTGTCGATTTTTATATCCTCTTATCCCCACACTCCCTAGGGTGAGGACGCCCACGCCGGAGTGGGGGGGGGGGCTAGGGCTTTCACTTGGGCGCACAAACACCCCACCGCACTTATGGTCTCGCCCCCCTCACGTGTTGAGTCCGAGGGAAAGAAGGTTGTCTTCGAGGTAGCGCATAGCGTCCGGTGTGGTAAGGCGCGCTCTGGCCCGCTGTCGGTTCCCGCGGGTCACCGGCCTCCGTTCTCCATCAAATGACACTCGCCCCTCAAGGCCGGAACGCGAGGTCACTAAAAGTCCGGGAAAGTGGTCCCTTGTCCTGGGATGTGCTCAGGAGGGTTGATTGATGAGGCCCGCCGAAACGAGGCCGCCGTGGAACGGCCACGGCAATTGGGGGAGATAACGCCCGTCTCCCAGCGGCGGCGGCGGCGGCGGCGTTCGACTCGTGCCGACACTATGGAAAGGGGGTCCGGTTGGGCTTAAACCCCTTCGTTCTGGTCGTCACTCTCAACGAGTATGGCTCGGTAATTGATGATGCCGCTGTCATCTGGGTTGTCTCCGTGCGGTCCACGGCGGCAGGCCCAAAAGCAATCTCACTCAAGTTGCTTGCAGCCACATAAGTAGAAACATGAAAGGGGGTCCGGTTGTGCTTTCGCCGCCACTGGGGGCTCCGTCTACGCCGCGCCGTCGAACGGGGACCCTCGTAGCACACACAAGGAACGTCACACTATGAGGACTCCCGGGGATCTATGAATGTCAAGTAGAGAATGACGTACTGCACATATCGGAATTGCCGCATTACGCTATCCGCGTCAACTTCTTAAGGCAGAGCTTAAGTATCCTCTCCTGTCTTTTCTCTGCATTTTTCACTCACGGTCAACGACGCCGACGACTGATTTTCTGCCCCACGAGCTCGTTAACGCAATTCCGTAAAAGTTCAGACGGCGCTTAAGTCTGCACCCGCCATGGTGGCTCAGTGGTTAGGGCGCTCGACTACTGATCCGGAGTTCCCGGGTTCGATACCGACCTATAATTGGTTTTGGGGGAAAGGAAATGGCGCAGTATCTGTCTCATATATCGTTGGACACCTGAACCGTGCCGTAAGGGAAGGGATGAAGAAGGGAGTGAAAGGAGAAAGGAAGAGGTGCCGTAGTGGAGGGCTCCGGAATAATTCCGACCACCTGGGGATCTTTAACGTGCACTGACATCGCACAGCACACGGGCGCCTTAGCGTTTTTACTCCATAAAAACGCAGCCGCCGCGGTCGGGTTGGAACCCGGGAACTCCGGATCAGTAGTCGAGCGCCCTATCCACTGAGCCACCGCGGCGGGGCTCGATCCCGACCGCGGCGGCTGCGTTTTTATGGAGGAAAACGCTAAGGCGTCCGTGTGCTGTGCGATGTCAGTGCACGTTAAAGATCCCCATGTGGTCGAAATTATTCCGGAGCCCTCCACTACGGCACCTATTTCTCTCTTTCCTTTTTCACTCCCTCCTTTATCCCTTCCCTTACGGGGCGGTTCAGGTGTCCGACGATATATGAGACAGATACTGCGCCATTTCCTTTCCACCAAAGACCAATTATTATTATTTTTACTTAAGTCTGCTTACGTGCTGTGAAGGCAAAAGCATCACTGTCATGGTGGGCGTTCGACCTTGAAGTAATAATAGTTGGTTTTTTGGGGGGAAAGGAAATGACGCAGTATCTGTCTCATATATGTTTGGACACCTGAACCGCGCCGTAAGGGAAGGGATGAAGGAGGGAGTGTAAGAAGAGAGAGAAATAGGTGCCGTAGTGGAGGGCTCCGGCATAATTTCGACAACCTGGGGATCTTTAACGTGCACCGACGGTAAATTTGGTTTCGAGGAAAGGAAACTGCGCAGTAACTAGCCGTCACATATCTCGGCAGACACCTTTAACGCACCGTAAGAGGAGCAATAAGGAGGGAATGAAAGATCAAAGGAAGAAAGAGGTGCAGTAGTGATGGTGGTGGTAGTGGTTTTATTAAAAATAATAGTAAAAAGGAAGGAAAAGATTTTTGCTAGCCCCGGCATTTGCCATCGATACTGAAGCACCTGAGCTGGGGCAGCGGAAATAAAGGACAGCAGGCAGAATGGAGAAATGAAATGAAAGAGGTGAGGGGACAGGAATAGAGGACAGGGGGAGAAGTAATATGTACAAACTATTTACACAATAGGAAATGTGTCCAGGTTGTGCGCATGATTAGTTCATTTTAGAGGAATTAAATTACACACGCGCACAGCACTGTGTAGTGGAGGTATCCGGGATAATTTCGACCACTTGGGGATCTTTAACATGCACTGACATCGCACAGCTCAGGGGCGCCTTCTGCGTTTCGCCTCCATCGAAACGAGGCCGCCGCGGTCGGGTTCGAACCCGGGTACTCCGGATCAAGAGCCGAGCGCCCCAACCACTGAGCTATCGCGGCGGGTTAGAGAATAATCAATTCTGCATATAAGGGCATTAACCGGCAGAGCTCCGAATGGTGTGCGGTTTTGTGACCAACGCGAACTGCTAAACAAACGCACAAACTACGAACGTACCTACGGAAACTGTAGCAGTGCCCAATTCTTCCGCTTTCGTAGCTCGTAAGCAGCCTTGTGCCCAAGGTAGTTTTTGAAAAGAAACCTTCACTACGTTAGGCAAACCCGCTTTCGCCGTGCGTTGCCGGTTGACCTTCAAGTGAGCCAGATGTGAAGTTTGGCTGCTGGCCTCGCCTTATGTAGTCCACCCTATAGTGTCACACCAGTTTCTTTTCGCCGGTAGAGGGCGGTAGAATAGGCCACAGCTTTAATTGGCTGACCAACCACTCGCGATGAACCGTTAATTTTACTGCCAAATACAAGGGTGGCACGGTTGGCGCGCTGCCTATTCAGTGTGTGAAACGCACGCAACGTTACACATGCCAAGCTGCATATACATGCCCATGCACCACAGCTTTCTCGCTCTTTAACCGCATTCAGCGGTAGCTAAGCAGCAGCTATTTTTAATGGACTTCCCAGACTCTCTGTCTGCTGACGTCGTATCGGTGTATGATAGCTTAGCGTTACCAGGGAAGAAGGCACCCGCACCTCCACTACATCACCATCGCTACGGAACCACAACTTTCCTGTCTTCTTTCACTCCCTCCTTTATCCCGTCCCTTGCGTCGCGCTTCGGGTGTGCACCGAGATAGGTGAGACAGTTGCTGCGCGATTTCCTTTCCTCAAAAACCAATTTTCAATCTCTAGGCAGCCAAAATACGGTAAAATTACGGGGCTGCCACCACACTGATCGCATAACAGCCGGAATGTTGGTTTGCGGGTTAATTGAATTTTTCTAATAAAAATTTCATGCAATGCCTTAAGTGCACTGCCAGTAATGGAAGCAACAATGGCCTTTACAAAGCTGCGATAAATGCATAACCTAATTATGACAGGCAATCCTTCACTAATTCCAGCGCTAAATACGATTAGATATTGTAGCGTGCGTTGCATGATCCGGCTCCAAATGCAGTCCGTGTGTTGTTGTTGTCGTCACGATATTTTTGTTGTCCATGACAGGTTTCAGCTGTTTGACACACCCGACGAAAAATACAACGTGAATTCAGTGCGCACTTTCTTCCGCGATAGGGTGTAAGAAGAACTTTATTGCATCCCAAAAAAAAGGAAAAAAAATGTGGATTGTCTCAGCTAATCCAGGATATAGAAAGCGAAAGCTGCTGGCGTTTAATTGGCGTTGGCAATGTTGTAGACGGCGATGGCTTTGAGCAAAGTAAGGGCGCATCCATGAATATGCGGACGCCTCATTTGTGTTTTGATACATGTGGCGGTGGTGAGATAGAGCTGGGGCCTGACTGCATTAGCGCTGACAGCGTTGGGGCTGACATGCGGCATTGCAGCAATAGCAAGACCGCAGTGTTCATTTGGCGATCAATATCTCGCGATCAACGATGAACAGCATGCCGCCTCCAAGGGTGGCTCGGAGGGCGCGCTGCCTATCCAGCGTCCGGAACGCAATCAAAGCAGGCTTTTGAAAAATATTTCCGGAGTCCTCCACAACGGCACCCCTTCCTTCTTTTCTTCTTTCACTCCCTCCTTTATTCATTCTCTTACGGCTTGTTCAGGTGTCCAACGATATATAAGACAAATACTGCGCCATTTCCTTTACCCTAAACAATTTTTTTATTATTACGTTGGACACCAACGCCACGTACATGAAAGCGAGATTGAGGTCTCCACTGGCCCACGGAGCCGGTTGTGCGCCTTTCCTTTCGTGAAACTGATTGGCCTTTGCCAAGTTGTCAACGCCAATGAACTCCATGAACGCCGTCGGCTCACTTGTTTTGTTTGCTTTTTGAGGAAAGCAAAAGGCACAGTAACCGTCTGACATATCTCGGTGGAGACCCGAACAGCGCTGTAAAGGAAGGGATAAAGGATGTAGGGAAAGAAGCAACGCGCGGCAGCGGCGAAAGGTCAGGCGACGGAGTCGGCGGCGGCAACCTGCGCCGTGCGTGACGTCATTCGTGCTCCGACATACGCTGGCTCGCACGAAGCGCGGTGTTGACTAGCGTAGTGAAGCTTCTCGCTTCAAAATTACAGGATTGCACTTGTCTCCTTCTTTAATTTTCATTTTTTGTTTTAACCGACAGCGCAGTGGTAAATTAAGGGTGCGGGAGGTTAAGGGGGCTGCAGTCCAGGGCCTCACCTCGGACAGTAGGAAAAAGGGGGCCATTTTTTCTAACCTGCTTAGTATATGGAACCATGGAACACGCCCGCAATTACGGACACTCAGTATACCGCGATAGAGCTCAGCTCAACCGGGCACACATATGGCCTCCCTATTCTTAACATATACAGCAATCCCAAAGATAAAGGCAGAGTTATTCCGGGCATCCTAGGCTCCTTTCGTTCCTCAAAGCTCCTTGTGGTGGGTGATTTAAAGCACGTCACACGCACTGGGGATGCACCTCGGATACCCCCAAAGGTAACCTCATTTCTACCACAATGGCTGATTACAACCTTGGCTTAATCACAAACCCCACCGTACCCACTCGCATTGGCACAAGTGTCCCCCGCGACACCACACCCGATCTCACATGGGCCACTCCGAACATAATCGCTAAATCTCACACGGTGCTCCACGACAGCCTTGGGAGTGACCATTTTCCAGTCTCCAGTACTATTGCTTACGATTCCAAGATTTAAGCCCTCGTTCACAGCTCCTCACTGACTGGGAAATATTGCGCTCATACTTGGCAGCTGATTATACCGAGCCCCGTATTGTCACCGACGGCACAGACCGTCTGGTGGAGGCTATCCAGGCGAACAGCAAACGCATTAAAAACACCCCTGCGGCACCGCAGGTTGATCCGCATCTGGCTCATCTATGGGAGGCCCGACAGGGACTTCTCAAGCGCTGGCGTCACCAGCGACAAAATCGTAAATTGAGACCCCGCATAGCCGCTGTCACTCGTGAGGCAGAAGAATACGCGACCACCTTAGCCCGCGCACACCGGGCAACCTTTTGTAACGACCTCAAGGGTACATTAAGCACTAAACGCACGCGGTCCCTCCTACGCGCTCTCTTAGATCCAAAAACCACTAAATCTGAGACACAAGTAAGCAAACAACGTCTAATACAACTAGAGCTTCAAAAGGGCACAGATGTAATTGGCCAACTACGGGACACTTATATACCTGCATGCCTTCAGTCAGCAGATCGACCCAATCTACCTTCACCTAACCCGGAACTTGATGCCGACATTACCTTAACCGAAGTCCGCCGAGCACTCTTTAGTATTCACCGTTCTATGGCGCCGGGGCCGGATGGCATAACATACAAGGCACTACTCAATCTGGGCGATGTCTCGCTTCAGGAACTCACGGAGCTCTTTATTAACCACTGGCACGCTGGGACGCGTCCGTCAGCCTGGACCCATGGCAGCGTGCGATTTATACCCAAACCGGGCAAACCCCTCACCCTTCAAAATTTGCGCCCCATCTCCTTAACGAGCTGTGTCGGCAAGCTCTTCGAGCATGTTAATCTCAACCGCCTGCAACCGTTCCTAGAAACAACAGGCTTCCTCTCCAACGTTCAATTTGGCTTCCGTCCAAACATCTCGGAGCAAGACGTACTTCACGGCCTGTAAGAGTCTCTCTTTTACACCAAGCGCCGTACAGCCGCTACGCGAGCCATACTGACCCTGGATATTCATAAGGCTTTCGACACTATAAGCCATGACCATATCCTGACGACATTAGCCACCACCGGCTGTGGCTCCCGCATATGGCAATATGTTCGGGGCTTCCTTCAGGGGCGCACGGCAAAACTCTATCTCGGGATGTCGCCTCCGAGCTTTTCCCCCTGCCTAACCGGGGAACCCCACAAGGGGCGGTCCTATCTCCTTTACTTTTTAACATTGCCCTAACGCCACTGGCAAAGGCCCTTGCTGCTATACCAGGGCTCCACACGGCCATATACGCAGGTGACATAACCCTCTGGACAACGGGAGGATCCATTAGAACAGCCCAGGATATCCTGCAATCTGCCATAGACATCACCACCACCCAATTAGCAAACACAGGCCTCCGTTGATCTCCAATTAAATCGGAACTCTTGCAGCTGAAACCCCTGCCCAGTGACCCCCCCCCCCCCCCCCCCCCCCCATTGAACTGCACATGTATGGGAATCCAGTGCCCATTGTGTCTCAGGTGAAGATTCTCGGCCTTCTCATTAACAACACACTCGATGCTACTCCCACCCTTCAGCTCTTGCAAAGACAGACCAAACAGGTGGCTGCACTAATCAAGCGTGTGGCTGAACGCAATCATGGGCTTTCTGAACGCGAGGCCCTTAATATGACAAATGCATTAATCATCAGCCACATTACATACCTCCCATACCACATACTCACTCGGCGTCAAACACAACAGGCATACATCCTAATACGCACGGCTGTCACCTCCGCCCTGAGTATTCCACGGATGGTTAGCACGAAACGCCTCCTGGCCACTGGTGCCCACAATACCGTGATCGAATTAACAGAGGCTCAACGCACCAACCAATTAGTCCGCCTGAGTCGCACGGAAACAGGACAATGCCTACTGCGACAGCTCCGTCTCAATCGACTCATTCCAACCCCAACAAGTCCTACACCTTACATGATTTCTCTGCGCATGCAGGATCACATATATCAGAAGCCCCTACAGCGCAATGTGAGAGCTAGCCTCCATCAGAGTAGGCGGCAAGCTCGAGCGAGCTATTACACCAAAGCATACAGCAACCGCTCCGATATCCTTTATGTCGACGTGGCAGAAAATTCTAAAGTAGGATTCTTCACGGCAGTCGCAGCCTATGAAGACGGCTCTGTGGGGGCCGCCGCCACTATCCGAACTAATTAACCTGCCGAGGTGGAAGGAGCCGCCATGGCACTTGCGCTGGCCCACTCCACCATTGACAAAAACATAACCGAAATTTGCACAGATTCCCAGGCCGCATACCTCCACTATCTAAAGGGCGTGGCGACGCCGGCCACACACCGTATTCTTGCCACAGCCACCTCTCTCGACGGAACGGTGACTCTGTCGTGGATCCCTGGGCATTCCTTGATCCCCGGTAATGAGCGCGTTCATGCGCTGGCCCGAGAACTCTCCTCCCGGACAACGGACTATCGGGCACCCAACCCTACGCAAGAGGCCCCATTGGTTCTTTATACATATCATCAAATCACCACATTCTACAAACTCAACCGCATGACATTACCACCACCCCACAGTACTTTGTCGCCCTTATCCAGCGCCACATGGCGACAATTACAGACGGGCTGCTTTATTTCATCCTACCGTCTCTCATGCTTTCACCCCACCTTTCCTCCTCATTGTAACACCTGTGGCGTGCCCAGACCCACACTTTTCCACTACCTTTGGGAATGTCCTTCCCCACAGGCAGTACCCCCCATCCCCAATCCCACTCATTCTTCCTGGAAGGCTGCTCTACGGACCGCTCAGCCCGCCGGCCAGAAATGGCTGGTGGATCGGATCTTACGTGAGGCACAAGCCCGTGGACTCCTGGGCCTGTAGGAGACCACCTGGAAGATTTTTTTCCTTCCTTTTTTCTAATAAAAGTTGTTTCCATCCATCCATCCTTAGTATTCCTTCAGCTAGTGGAATTATTCAGCCAGCCTCATAATTGCGACATGCCGAACGCGTCTCGGTTATTAGGTGTTTGGATTTTGAATCAGAAGCAGCTAGCTCATGCGGTGAGCGGCGAACAACGCAGCGCATATCCAAAGCACGTTCACCACGAAGCTTGCGGCTTGCTGCCCGTTCGTTCGGCGCGGAAGCTACGCTGGCGTTCGTGGCATCGAGTTTGTCGAGAACGATATGCCGACAAACTACGACTCCAAGTTGAGTCTCGCGCGTTTCGGCAAGGCCCCTAGGCAGCGCTTCTACGTGGTTTGCCGCTCCGCGCGTCCGTTGCACCGTACGTATAGCAGAGCGATTTATCTAACGGGCAAGGCGTCGCGCCGAACGGGGATGGCGTTCCGTGGACTCCCTGGCAGTGCTGCAACACGCTGTCACGTTAAACTGCTAAAAGTGAAGCTTAAGCGTCCTTCAATTTTTTATACACAGTACTGCGCATGCGACGCGTCGTTTTGGTGATAGAGCGGCGTACGGCGAGGCAGCGATGATGTGCGCGGCGCACCTATGGGGTCTCTCTGGATACCATGGTATCGGGTCATGCGCACAACTGCTCATCCGCGTGACGTCACGCGCGGCTCCGACGGTGGAGCGGGCACGCGGAAGCGCGCACCGCACCTGCTGCTCTTCTCCGGTTGCCATGGCAACGGCGCATGCGCACAACTTGTTTCCCCAGGCCACCTCAAAGTGTTTGAATGGTAGCACAGTGTTGCTCTCGCTACAAAAATCGCCAGTGGCTTAGCTCCCCTAGACCAGGATATACTTAGCGGGAGGTACGTTTCCCTGGCTGAGCTTGTTGGCACTGAATATTTAGCAATGAGAGACATGGCCTACACTGTAGAGTGGAATTTTCTGCTTGACCAGAATGCCTTTGCAAGTTCCACAAACACTCGCCACGGTCTCATCCGACCATTCTGGTAATGCCAAACGCAAAGTGTCGTACATTGGATTACTCAATGGTGTCAAGTCATTTTGGTGCCACAGTCTGTGGCACACACTACACATCTGTCCGAACGGATTGTTCACAAAGTCTGCTTCAAATGTCCAAGTCGCAGTCACTTTCGGAAACTCGAATGGTGTGATCAGACACACGATGGGCCTTCGTGCCCTCTTCGGTTGGTTACCGTTGACTGACGCTTTCCATAGGCTTCATCTCGGCGGTTATGCGTCGTCTATTACGCTCGGCAGTCTGGCATCTCCGTTTGGCAAGCCGCTACTCTCTCTGTTCGGGCGTCTCCGCTGCTCTCTTCGCCTTCTGACGCTCCTTCTCTGTTTGTTGAGTAACCAATTGCCAGGCTACTACCTCAGGATCGAAAGAGTTATTGTTCTCTTGTCCATACCGCCGTCTAGCATCGGCTGGACTCGCCTTCCGTGCATCCACATCAAGCGTTGCGGTACAGCCGCCGAATACATTTCCACCATTTATACGCAATGCTGCGCATGCGACCACGCGCGGTTCAGGTGGTAGAGCGGCGTGCGGCGAGCGGTGGTGACGAACACGGCGCAGCTGTGGGTTCTCTCTTGTTACGGTTGTATCGGCGCATGCGCACAACTGCTCATCCGCGTGACGTCACGTCCAGCTTCGATGGTGGAGTGGGCGCGCGGTCGCGGCGCACCCACTCCTTCTCTCCGGTTGCCATTGGAACGGCGCATGCGGACAGCTGGCCTCTCCCATGTACCATGGTAATGGCGCATGCGCACAACTTTCCTCTCTGTTGTACCGCGAAACGCTCGATTGGTAGCTTATACCCCGTTTCAAACATTAAGTGCACCGCTGTGAAGGCTACGGAAGTGGTCCGAAAAAAAAAATAAAGAGAGGTGTATCACTTCGCCCTGTCCTGTGGCCGTGTGCTCTAACGCGTCGCTCTGGAGAATCGACATGCAACTAGGGGTGCATGGGTTCAAATCCCACATGGCAAAACTTTTCTCGCACATTTTCTTATCGCAAGTTGCATATCGCGTGGCTTGAATGAGAAGTCTCGTTTTGTTCACAATCATTTGGTTACTATGCCATGCTCTGAACGGACTGCATGCATCTGTTCATTTGATGCATACCGCGTTAATGTGAACGGTCCGAAATCCGTAGTCAGTGAGCTCGCACCGGCTTTTGGTCAGCAGTGGCTGTTTTCTTTTGTGTGAAAAGATGACGTTCATTTGTCGGGTTTAATTAGCACAGTGGTGAATGCTCCGACGTGCCCCGATTTTGATTTTTCCATTGCCTCTCGAGGAACCCACTCCTTTGTGGGCCTCTCTTAAGGTATATGGCATGTTATGAATTGTTTCGTGCAACCGGCTAGCGGCGGATCTAGTTCTCGCCAAAGAGTCTGGGTCCGACTTTGGCACTGTGCTGTAGAGTAGGTCAAACGACTTGGCGAGAGCAATTATTTTTTACTGATCGTAAAGATCACAAGGAAGATGTCGGTTAATTTAGAAAGCTGGTTTATCATACATGAGCGCAGAAAACGTAATCTAGACTTCTTATTCGCCTATTTTCTGACTGTATATATGCAACATTCTTGTGCATATCTGCGATTCTTTTGTTTTTGTTCAGGTATTCGTTCTTAAGCAAAGCGCGTTTTCATTTGTCATTGAAAAGAGAGCTCTATAACTTGGCTATGATATGCGGCAGAATAACATTATATTTAAACTGATGGGTCAAATTATCTATACACACACAAAACTAGAGGCGGTTGCAGTCAGCATCGTCAGCTATAAAACACTAACAATCTGTTCCGTATACATTCCTCCACATTCTACATTAACAGTCCATGATCTAGAAGAATTGATACATGCACTTCCAGAGCCATATCTGGTAGTTGGGGATTTTAACGCTCACTCCCCTTTTTGGGGAAGCGAGCGCTGCGACTCTAGGGGGCAAACAATCGAAGATTTTATCCTCTCAAATAACATCTGTCTTTTAAATACAGGAAAAGCAACTTATTGTTGCCCAAGCTCGGCAAAAATGAGCTTTCTCGATTTAGCTTTCGCATCACCATCGCTTTTTACAGATTTTAAATGGGATGTTTTAAATGACCCTCTGGGAAGTGATCACCTACCTATTATCATCAGCCTCTCATCGTCTACTGCAGTCATCCCCACGAGACCACGGCGCTGGAAACTTCACCTCGCCGACTGGTCACTTTTTACAGCAAGTGCCACACTAGAAAAAGAATTTTGTGAAGATCTCAGCATAGACGATATTAATGGAAAATTTACTACATGCATAATATCGGCCGCTACACTAGCCATACCACAAACAACAGGACTCGTACACAAAAAACATAAAGTATGGTGGACACAAGAATGCACATTGGCAAAAAAACAACAAAATAAAGCTTGGGGCTCTCTGCGTCGGTATCCCACAGCGGAGAATTTGATTGCCTTTAAGAGGGCCAAGGCCAGAGCGCGATTCGTTCGGAGAAATGCCGAGAAATCCTCGTGGCAGAAATATGTGTCCTCTATAAACAGCTCAATAACCTAAAAAAAAATGTGGGAAAAAGTTCGAAGATTCAGTAGTGACCATACCCCTTTCACACTTCCTCTGTTGACTACACCCGGGACACAAACATCATTAGAAGAACAGGCCAACATACTAGGTGAGCATTTTGCTGAAGTTTCCAGTTCGTCCAAATACACAAACACGTTCCAGAAGTACAAAGCAATAGCAGAAAAACAAAAACTCCCATTTGCAGCAGGTATGCACGAGGACTACAATCAACCCATCACACTCCAGGAATTGATCAGGGCATTATCTCGTGGTAAAAAGACAGCAACAGGCCCAGATAATGTGCATTACGCTATGCTCGCCCATCTCTCTGAGGCTGCCGTGCAGGCATTGTTGAACTTCTTTAACAAAATATGGACAACTGGGAATATACCTGAGCAGTGGAAGAAAGCAATAATAGTACCTTTTCTGAAACCCGGAAAACAACCAACAAGTCCTAACAATTACAGACCGATAGCCCTCACCAGCTGCATCGCTAAATCTTTCGAAAGCATAGTAAACATTAGACTGACCTTCACACTTGAATCTCGTCGACTCTTAGATTTACATCAATGTGGATTTAAGAAAGCATGCTCGACCACTGATCACCTTGTCCGCCTAGAAAACACCATCCGAGAGGCGTTCATTCACAAACAGCACTGTATCGGTGTCTTCTTCGATTTGGAGAAGGCATATGATACCGCGTGGAAGTTCGGCATCCTCCATGACCTAGCAGATCTAGGGATCCGCGGCAGGATGCTGAACTGCTTGAACGACTTCCTGACTAACCGCACATTCAGAGTCCGTCTGGGAGCAACTCTATCAACGACATTCGCCCAAGAGAATGGCGTACCCCAGGGATGCATTTTAAGTACGACACTATTTATAGTAAAAATGAATTCCTTGGCCAAAGTAATACCTAAGTCCGTAATGTATTCAGTTTATGTAGATGGCATACAGATAGCATACACTTCTTCCAACATACTGTCCTGCGAGAGACAAATACAAATCACACTAAATAAATTGGCTGCTTGGGCAGAGAAAAATGGATTCAAGTTCTCCCCTCAAAAAACAGTAGCTGTTTTATTCTCATTACGACGAGGCCTACAGGTCGATCCCAATCTGTGCTTGAATCAAACCACACTGCCAGTCAAACAGGAACATAAATTTTTAGGCGTCACTTTTGACAAGAAACTTACATTTCTGTCACACAATAACAACCCGAAAAAGAAAGCATCCCAAGCCCTCAATGTATTAAAGGTACTCTCGCGAAAACGGTGGGGGTCCGATAGAGCATGCCTATTGCAAATATATCGCTCTTTGGTGCGCTCCAAGCTGGACTACGGGTGTGTGGTATATGGTTCGGCAAGAACATCCTACTTGAAACGACTGGACCCTGTTCATAATCTTGGTTTGCGCCTATCAACTGGAGCTTATAGAACATCCCCGGTAAAGAGTCTTTACGTTGAAGCTAATGAGCCCACACTAGAGGATAGAAGAGTCACACTAACATGCACGTACATCCTAAAAACCCGTTCTCTCCCTAAACATCTCTGCTATCCCATTGTTACCAAGTGCCCATCTAGGAGATTATTCAATAATAAACCACATTTTATCAGGCCACTAATAATGCGCTTTGAAGATAAATGTGAAGACTTAGCAGTGCTGGACGCCCTACCTAATATTGCACAAAGACATGAATATCTACCACCATGGTACAGCCTTCCTTCAGTGTGTGACTTCACATTGACACACTTAAACAAAGAGAAAATACCACACGAGCACATACTGCAAGAGTTCTTTGCACTACAAGAAAAATATGACACTTACACCGAATTTTACACTGATGGCTCAAAAACAGAAAGTCATGTCGGAAGTGCAGTAATTCAAGGAACAAATGAAAAAATGATACGATTGCCACAGTATGCATCGGTATTTACTGCGGAGTGTTATGCCATCTTTGTAGCTGTAGAACAAATAGTAAAACAAAACATAAAAAATAGCATCATTTACACCGATTCACTCAGTATGCTAAACGCGCTGCATTCTACAAACGCTGCTTAACCCATAATAGGAAAAATCATACATACCATAGTTAAAATTACAAAGAAAAAACATAACATTATATTCTGCTGGGTCCCTAGCCATGTTGGAATTTTAGGTAATGAGAGAGCAGATGCTTGCGCTGCACAAGCTAGAATTGGCCATATAAAACAAGTTAACATACCACAGAGGGATTTTTCTAAATTACTGCACAGTAAACTCAGGAATAAGTGGCAGATTGCATGGGACGAACAAACAAACAACAAACTACATTCTATAAAACCTGTTTTGGGAGAATGGAGATCATGTACACATCAGGAGCGTTTCATAGAAGTTATTTTGTGTCGACTACGCATTGGACACACACACCTTACTCACAACTTCTTACTGACAAAAAAAGGCAAACCTCTCTGCGAAATGTGTGGCGATGAACTCACAGTCAACCACATTTTAATTGTATGCAAAAAACTGGAACAACTGAGGAAAAAATATTTCACAACATTGTACAATGAATACATCCCACTACACCCCATGTTACTTTTAGGAGATCAAGCACTGGTTGATTTTTCTAGCATTTTTAAATTTCTCAGAGAAGCCAATGTTTTATACAAACTTTAGATATAAAAAGCGTAACCTTTAACAAAAGCTCTAACCGTGTGTTTGGCGCATCATAGCCTAAGTTGCTTTTGCGCCATTAAAATCAATATAACTAACTAACTATCTATACACACACCCCCACCAATATGGCCAGTGTTCCCGTGATAAGTGTTAAATTTATAACAGTGTCTCGATTCACACAGTGACAGAAAATAGTGCTGCCTCAAAAGTTACAGATTTGTTGTCGTGAAGAAATGTATGAAGGCAGTACGGCGGCAAGTCAGATTGTCTCGATTTCCCTGCTCTCCTAGAAGAGCAGAAGCTGCCCAGGCAGGATTTTCATGCAGCCAGGCATAAAGAGTCCCGAGCTGTGGGAGTGCAGTATAAGTTGTACAACGCTATGAAGAAATATTTCGCAAGAGCAAACAATAAACGAGACAGGGCAAAAAAGAATGTTGACCGCGCAGTGTTGGCGAGAAATGGTTTATTCTGGAAACAGCCAGTGGCATGGATCACAGTTCATACAAATTAAAGGACACGTGGAGTAAAGGTACACCAGCAGACAATCAGTCAAATGATCCAATACTAAAAAAATGTGCAGGCCATCGAACAACATTATATCATACAACGAGAACCTGACCAATGTCTGGACAGTGTTCAAAAAGCAGTGCATTTTCAGTCAACAAAATCAAATTCCTGGGACATGTACTAACAAAGGCATCACTCGAAACAAACAAATTAACACTGAACCGAGCAAGAGCGAGCTTGAAATCATTCACATCCCCCAAATATAAGGACAAAACATACAGTTCTGGCTACCTCAACGCTGGCACTTCTGCATTGCATAATGTGTCAAAACGACCACAGATTGACAGTAACGCAAGACAACACCAAGCCAGTACTCCCTTTTCAGGACATCAAGATCAGACACCCATACATACCATTCCCAACCCTCATACACAAAATGAGGCTCATTCTTAGGGCTGTGTGAATGTTCGAATTTTTTTTACAGCAAATTGAATAAATTCCTGTTCAATTAGTCATATGAATCGAACAGTACATGTTCAAAACTATTTTAAACGAATCGAATTTGCTCTCAGAGTTTCAGATACTGTTCGAATAATTGACACAACGCTTGATTAAACTCAACTGTACTTTTCTGCAATTAATCTCTCAAAAACTGCACACATTGGCGACGTGTAACACTATTCATATTCTAAATGGAAAAAGTACTATTTTCACTGCCTTACAAATTTTACTTCTATACTGACACTATTAACACGACCACGCACCACCACCACCTACACCTCCTCCTCCTCCGCCCTCCCCACCCCCACGTCTTTCACATCCACCTGAACACCTACACTACAATTTGCTGCCTGATACGATTTGATGCTGATGAACATGTGCTTTTATACACATGCATACACAAGAGTGATCACAGCATGCCGACAAGCCCTCTCTCTTTCCTCGGTAGACTGATCAACATACACGCCCACATGCACACATATTTTCTCCTTTCCACCCACACACGCACAAAGTTGATCATAGCATGCTGATGAGTGATCTCTCTCATCTCAGTAGCATGTGTATTACACATCCATTCGAAGTGAAACAAGTTCCCCAATGCTACTTAAATCTTCATCAATGAAATGAGTGCTCGTCTCATCTGAAGAGAAGTTGCACGAGCCACAAATGCTGTGCACAACCGGTTCAATTTCAGGGTCCACAATCATATCGCGTTGGCATGCTTTAGCCGCAACTTGTTCCACATGAATACAACAGTTTTGCCAGCTTTCCTGGCTTACAGACGCTAGTGCTTCCGGCAGGAGCTTTTCCACTTCAGCCAAAGTTAAATAATATTTGTTGCAACTTGCGATGCATACCTCCACCCGACTCCAGACAAGTTCAATGGTGTTGAACTCGCAGTGGTAGAGTGGTAAACGAAGCACTTCGTGCCATGGGTAGCTGCCAGGGTGTTGACGCGGTACACAACGCTGGGCGTGTTTACCTTTTGAGAAAGCTCCAGCAGTTCTGCCCTCACCATGACCTGTGACCACGGAACACCTTTATTTGTGAGCCAAAGCTGAATATCAGCTTTGCGCGTAGACTTGGTATGTGCTTTTTCAAGAGCCACGCTATGATAATGTAACGTGAAGATGTGCACACCAAAAGGGAAAAATATATTTA
Organism: Amblyomma americanum; assembly: GCF_052857255.1. NCBI lineage: Eukaryota > Metazoa > Arthropoda > Arachnida > Ixodida > Ixodidae > Amblyomma > Amblyomma americanum. Next base: position 65,335,237 of record NC_135506.1, on the reverse strand, counting down.
CAGGGAAACTGCTTACAGCCACGCAGCCGAACAACCGGGCACGCGAAGCCCAGCAGCAGAAAACGCACTTCGTCCTCTTCGCGTTCCAAGCGCGAGCGCACCAAGCACGAGCGTTCCAAGCACAAGCACAACCGTAGCATAACTCCCGGCGGCAAAAGCACCGTCCCGGTGCTAAGTGGATGATGGAGCAGGCGTGTGGTACGGTTTGAGACGGACTACATGAACGACGTCAGTCAAAGGGCTAGTGGACGACGTCGGAGCATGAAGATGTGTAATCTCGTAGGTCACGTCGGTCACCTGACGGAGAACTCGATAAGGGCCACTGTACTGACGTAGAAGTTTCTCAGAGAGGCCGACATGGCGAGAAGGAGACCAAAGGAGGACGAGGGAGCCCGGCGGATAGTGTACTGGGCGATGCCGGCGGTCGTAAACTGACTTCTGGTAGGTCTGAGATGCGGTGAGCCGGTCTCGGGCGATTTCACGGGCCATAGTTGCTCGGGAGATGGCGTCACGTGCATACTCTGTGGTCGAGGCAGTAGAACTCGGTAGTAATGTATCCAATGGCAGCGCAGGATGCCGACCAAACAGAAGGTAGAAAGGAGAATAGCCGGTGGTATCATGCCGCGACGAATTATAAGCAAATGTTACATAAGGCAAGGCAACGTCCCAATCGCGGTGGTCGGGCGAGACATACATGGATAGCATATCGGTCAGAGTCCTGTTGAGGCGCTCGGTAAGCCCGTTCGTCTGGGGATGGTAAGCTGTAGTGAGCTTATGCTGCGTGCCACAGGACCGGAGGATATCGTCAACTACTCGGGACAAAAAGTAGCGGCCGCGGTCCGTCAGCAATTGGTGTGGAGCGCCGTGGTGAAGGATTACGTTCTGCAATAGGAAGTCGGCGACATCGGTTGCGCAACTTGTTGGTAACGCACGCGTGATAGCGTACCGGGTCGCATAGTCGGTCGCGACAGCAATCCAACGGTTGCCGGAGCAGGACGTCGGGAAAGGTCCGAGAAGGTCGAGTCCAACACGGTAGAATGGTTCGAGAGGTACGTCAATAGGCTGTAGAAGGCCAGCAGGCAACGTTGATGGTCTCTTCCTGCGTTGACAGAGGTCGCAGGAGGCAACGTAACGCCGAACAGAGCGGTACAGACCAGGCCAAAAGAAGCGGCGTCGGACCCGATCGTATGTGCGGGAGACGCCGAGGTGGCCTGCGGTCGGTAGGTCGTGTAGTTCCGCTAGGACAGATGAACGGAGACGCTGGGGAACGACTAGCAGGAGCGGAGGTCCGTCAGGACGAAGGTTGCGGCGGTATAGGACGCCATCCTGAATGACGAACAGTTGCAATGAAGGATCTCGGCTGGCACAGTTGAGGCGATCAATGAGAATACGCAAGGAAGAGTCTTGTCGCTGCTCGTCCGCGATGTTAACCAGATCGGAGATAGCGAAGAGGCACGGGCCGAGGTCGTTGTCTCCAGGATCAGGCGGCTCTACAGGGTGCCGAGACAGGCAGTCGGCGTCTTGATGGAGACGCCCTGACTTGTAATGAACAGTGTAAGAATACTCTTGGAGGCGCAACGTCCAACGTCCGAGCCGGCCTGTGGGGTCTTTGAGTGAAGACAGCCAACAAAGGGCGTGGTGATCGGTCACTACGGAGAATGGACGGCCAAACAGGTACGGTCGGAACTTAGCTACGGCCCAAACAAGAGCTAGACACTCGCGCTCTGTAATTGAGTAATTTCGCTCAGCTGTAGAAAGGAGGCGGCTGGCATATGCAATAACGCGTTCTTGCCCTTGGTGACGTTGGGCTAGCACGGCGCCAATCCCATAACCGCAGGCGTCTGTGCGAACTTCAGTCGGAGCCGACGGATCAAAATGGGCCAGAATAGGTGGGGAGGTGAGTAAGTCGACTAGCGAAGAAAAGGCCTCCTCTTGGGCAGGGCCCCAGGTAAAAGGGGTGTCTTTCTTTAGAAGGTCGGTCAGGGGGCGAGCTGTGCCGGCAAAATTTTTGATGAAACGGCGGAAGTACGAGCAGAGGCCGACGAAGCTGCGCACATCCGTAGACGACTGGGGAATAGGGAAGTCCTTGACGGCTTTAACTTTAACAGGATCCGGGCGGACACCAGAAGCGTCGACTAGATGTCCGAGAATGGTGAGTTGGCGGCGACCGAATTGACATTTCGACGAATTGAGCTGTAGCCCGGCTCGACGGAAGACAGAAAGAATGCTCGCCAGTCTTTCGAGGTGCGTGGTAAACGTGGGCGAAAAAACCACAACATCGTCGAGGTAACATAGACATGTGGACCATTTAAAGCCGCGAAGCAAGGAGTCCATCATTCTTTCGAAGGTAGCTGGCGCATTACAGAGACCGAATGGCATAACTTTAAACTGATATAAGCCGTCCGGTGTGACGAATGCCGTCTTTTCGCGGTCATTGTCATCAACAGAGATTTGCCAATACCCGGACCGAAGGTCAATTGAAGAGAGAAATTTGGCTCCGTGAAGGCAGTCCAAAGCATCGTCTATTCTTGGGAGTGGATAGACGTCTTTTTTTGTTATGTTGTTTAGGTGCCGGTAATCAACGCAAAAGCGCCAGCTGCCGTCCTTCTTTTTAACCAGCACAACTGGTGAGGCCCAAGGGCTCGACGAGGGCTCTATGATGTCTTTACTGAGCATCTTGTCCACCTCTTGCTGTATGATGGTGCGTTCTGTACTGGACACTCTGTAGGGTCGTCTGTGAATAGGAGCTGCGTCACCGGTGTTGATGCGATGCGTGACCACAGATGTTCGAGCCAAAGGGCGGTCATCGAAGTCAAAGATGTCGCGAAAAGACGACAGAAGATACCGAAGGTCGTGAGCTTGCCCTGGTAAGAGGTGAGCAGCAATCATTTTTGCATATTCATCAGGTGGTGGGACGTCAGAGTCGCGGCAGTTCGACGAGGGTGGGACGCTTCTCACCGCCGATACGACGCATTCGGCAGCAGGGCACAGCGTGGCGAGCGACATACCTTGTGGGAGCGGCTGAACGTAAGAGGCAAAGTTGAGAACCGGAAGGGACGCTTGATTTGCCGACATGGTGACAACTGTATGCGCAAGGGCAACACTGCGTGTAAAGGGCACATCAGGAACCGGAGTAATGATGTAGTCACCATCGGGAACTGGCGGGACCGAGGAGAAACGGACATAAGTGGCGGCATCGGGGTCCAGGCGGACAAAGTCGGCGGTGCACAGTCGGTGAACAATTGGATCCGGTGGCTCTGAAGGAACAGGTAGAGCGAGTTGAACGATGCTTGTGGCGCAATCGATAAGGGCGGAATGGTCGGTGAGAAAGTCAAGGCCGAGAATGATGTCATGAGGGCAGTGTTCGAGGACAGTGAAGAGCACAGAAGTATGGCGGCCGGCTCGGTGGAGTCGAGTCTACACAGGACGACGTCGCAGTCGTATTCGGCAACCGCGTGAACTGCGGAGAAATTCGGCGGCTCTTCGCTTGTTCGAACCGGCGGCATTCCTTGATGATTGCGTCAACCGTTCCGCAGTCCTTGTATACAAGAAGGTTAAAGGCGTCATCTGCGATGCCTTTGAGCACGTGACCTACTTTGTCGCACTCTGACATAGTGGCGTCGACTTTCATGCAGAGAGCTAATATGTCCTGAATGTATGATACATAGGACTCTGTGGACGTTTGTGCACGGCATGCGAGCTCCTTCTTCGCAGCGAGCTGACGCCCGAATGGCTTACCAAACAGGTCACAAAGCTTGCGCTTGCAGAGATCCCAGCTGGTGAGTTCATCCTCGTGGGTCTCGAACCATACCCTGGCAGTGCCCGTCAGGTAGAAGATGACGTTGGCCAACTTTAGGGTCGGGAACCACCTGTTGTGTGTGCTCACGCGCTCGTACATGGCGAGCCAGTCCTCCACGTCGACGCCGTCCGTTCCGTTGAAGGTCCCAGGATCTCTCGGATGGGCAATGATGAACGCCGGGTTGGCGGACGCCGACGGAGCGGCCCCTTCGCTGGTCATGGCTGAAGAGCCGGCGAGCTGACGACCGCTGCGAAGTTCCGTGCTTGCTGTGGCTGTACCCAGCACCTCCACCAATAATGTAACGTGAAGATGTGCACACCAAAAGGGAAAAATATATTTACAGGGAAACAGCTTACAGCCACGCAGCCGAACAACCGGGCACGCGAAGCCCAGCAGCAGAAAACGCACTTCGTCCTCTTCGCGTTCCAAGCGCGAGCGCACCAAGCACGAGCGTTCCAAGCACAAGCACAACCGTAGCAATATGGAGCATTGTCCATGACGACAGTGCTATTGGCCGTAATGTTTGGCAAAAGCTTGTCGGTGAACCACTTCTCAAAGTAGTTGCCATCCATCTCAGAGTGGAAGTCAGCGTGGTTTCCCTTTTTTGCTCTGATGAAGTCAGCAGCGTCTTGCACAAATCCTGTTGCACTGCTCCCAACATGTACAAGGATCAAACAGAAAGAATGCGGCGCTATAAAGCTCAATGCGTGAGGAGCTGTTCTATAGTTGCTGCATGGCGTTGTGATTTGATGGTAGTACCAAGCCCATGAAATCTCGAAACGTGATGAGTAGTTGCTACCACAGTTGGCGCTGGGATCTAAGGCTGGTAGCAGACCCCACAAAATCTCGAAACGTGATGAGTTAGAGCTCACGCTCACAAAAATCGAAGGGGACACTTAAGTTTCGCGTTAAGTGCGTGACGTGATAAATTAATATGGGCCATATTTTCAGAATTTCTCATTCTGTACGTAACATTCGCAGATTCATATGCGTCCTCATAACCGCTCCTGGCGCAGTGGAACAGCGATAAACCACTGCCCTGCGGTGGCATGCGTTGCCACCAAGGGGACTTGTGCGACCCAGGTTGCTCTTTTCGAGCTACTTGTAGCACCAATCATCAATTTAACTTCCGCCTGCCTCGGCGCGCACTTTGTTGACAATTCGCTCTAGGTGACCACCTGCGGCCTTGGTAGTTTTTCAGGGGAATTTCACGCTATCGCGTTAAATATTGCCCCGCTCGCCCCAAAATCCGGTGTTGGCATTGACAGCAAAAATCACGGCCATGGCTCTGACAGGTTGTCCCCAGAGAACAACCCACGAGGCAGGTGGGCCACCTAGGTCACGTGACCTTGCGGCATCATCACAACCGGCCCACTGGATTCTGTGCAAACTGCAATCAGAGGCCGACACTCAGGCAGATATTCACCACCTGCTGTGGGTTTGCACAGCGCTGAAACCGACGATAATTCGGCACCTGGCGGCAGCGTGTCTCTCGCCGCACAATCCGAATTCATATACACTTGGACGCTGGGACCACATCATCGCTCACTCCCTGACTTCATTAGATCACCGAACCTTTTTTCATTTATTTGAGCATTCTGGTCATCCATAATTACATACCATTTTATGCACTGTTTGAATAAACATCGCTTAAAAAACTGTTCATCATGACAGGTGAAGGTTCACTTAAACATTGGTCGCTTAGGAAGAGCAACCTGAACCGCACAAGTGCCGCCGATGGAAGCACCTGCCATCGCAGGTCAGTGGCGCACCACTTAGCCGCTGCACTACTGTGCCAGGAGAAGTATGAGGACTCCCGAGGATCTATGTCAAGTAGAGAATGACGTAGTGCACATATCGGAATTGCCGCATTTCGCTATCCGCGTCATATCCTTAAGGCAGAGCTTCAGTGTCCCCTCCTATTTTTTTTCGTGCATTTTGCGCTCGCGGTCAACGACGCCGACGACTGATTTTCTGCCCCACGAGCTCGTTAACGCAATCCCGTAAAAGTTCAGACGGCGCTTGAGTCCGCTTACGTGCTGTGAAGGCAAAAGCATTAGTGTCATGGTGGGCGTTCGACCTTGAAGGAAAATTTGGTTTCGAGGAAAGGAAACGGCGCAGTAACTAGCCGTCACATATCTCGGCCGACACCTTAAACGCACCGTAAGAGGAGCAATAAAGGAGGGAATGAAAGATGAAACGAAGAAAGAGGTGCCGTAGTGGAGGTCTCCGGGATAATTTCGACCACTTGGGGATCTTTAACATGCACTGACATCGCACAGCTCACGGGCGCCTTCTGCGTTTCACCTCCATCGAAACGAGGCCGCCGCGGTCGGGTTCGAACCCGGGTACTCCGGATCAAGAGCCGAGCGCCCCAACGACTGAGCTATCGCGGCGGGTTAGAGAATAATCAATTCTGCATATAAGGGCATTAACCGGCAGAGCTCCGAATGGTGTGCGGTTTTGTGACCAACGCGAACTGCTAAACAAACGCACAAACTACGAACGTACCTACGGAAACTGTAGCAGTGCCCAATTCTTCCGCTTTCGTAGCACATAAGCGGACTTGTTCCGAAGTTAGTTTTTGAAACGAAAGCTCACTACGATAGGTACAGCCCGCTTTCGCAGTGCGTTGCGGGTTGACGTTCAAGTGAGCCTGAGGTAAAGTGCGGCTACAGACCTCGCCATATGTGGTCCACCATACAGTCTCGCACCAGTTCACCTTTCTATTCGCTGGAAGAGGGCGCTAAATAAGAGACTACCAAATCGAAACAGTGTATCGACAAAATTTAGACCGCAGCATGCTACTCTTTAGATCATCGGACAGTCTTCGTCTCTGTCAAACAAAATGAATAAAAGATGTCTATACCCACTGTCTTTCATTGCTAAATATAGTGACCACAGTAAGCTCCGCCAGGGAAACGTACCTCTCGCTACGTATATCCTGGCACAGCGCATCTAATGCACTGCCATTTTTTTTAATGGATTTCCCAGACTCTCTGTCTACTGATTGCATATCGGTGTATCATAGCTTAGCGTTACTGGGGCAGTAACCCCCACCTCCGCTATCGCACCATCGCTACGGCACCACTTCTTTCCTGTCTTCTTTCCCTCCCTCCTTTATCCCTTCCTTTGCGGCGCGGTTCGGGTGTGCACCGAGATATGTGAGGCAGTTAATGCACCACTTCCTTTCCTCAAAAAACAATTTTCAATCTCCAGGCGCCCGCAATACGGTCAATTTCCGTGCCTGCTACCACACTAATCGAATAACAGCTATAATGTTCGTTTGCGGCTTAATAGAATTGTAATAAAGATTTCATGGAATGCGTTAAGTGCACTGCCAGTAATGAAAGACACAACGGCCTTTGCAAAGCCGCAATAAATGCATAATCTAATTAAGACAGGCAAGTCTTCACTTCTTCCGGCGCTAAATACGAGTAGATATTGTAGCGTGCGTTGAGTCCACCGGCTCTAACAGTAGGCGGTATATCTGTGCTTTGCTTTGCTTTCGGCGCTACGTTGTATATGGCTGATTTCAGCTGTTGGTTGGTACACCTCTACGCACACTTTCAAGAATCCAACACTTCCTTCCGCGTTAAGAAGTAAGAACAACTTTATTAAATACCAAAAAAGAACAAATTACACAATTGCCACTTAAGTTCCTTCATTTTATAAGTTCTGTTTTAGGCGACAGCGTATACAGCCCGTCGGTCGAAAAGCCGTCGGCGTCGTGGCAGCAGCAGGAGTAGTCGGTACCGCGCTTCGGAAAAAAAAATTAGGTACTGCTGAACCCGGTCAGAGATCGAAAGCTGTGGTGTATCGGGTAAGCAGACGCGGCTTGGCCTCTTATGTTGACCGCCTTCCGCACACTGGACAGGTGCCGCGCCCACCCTGCCAGGTGGTGGTTATAATAATGTTTAAATTAAATTAATCTGCTTCATGAAATCGTCACCATTCAGCAAGAAGGCACCTCACCGAGCAAACGAGCCATCTCGGGTTTAACTCTGATTTTATTTTTCGGCAAAACTGTGCAGCCGCCAACACTCCCCAGCCGTCATTCAGAGCATATGTTGCCGCTGTGGTGGACTACACTGAAGCTGCTACTCTAATTTTGTAATATACAAATATACTCTAATAATACGCTGATATACTTTTTTGATTTACAAAATCCTGCGGACACTGAGTCCAAGCAGGGTGGGCGAACAAGTCAATCAAACCACAAAGAAAACGCAACACTTAAAAAATCACAATATAGCAATAATTTCTTAAAACTCATGGGACAACGGTTTAATTAGCTGATTCCAATCTGTTGATTTGCGTGGAAAAAAAATGGCCTGGCTTAGCTAAAGTTAAGCCTAGGATGCTAAGCATAATAGATTTGTGAAAGGGTATAGCCTGGTGACACTTGGTTATAATTGGTATTGCTTGGATACACTTGGTTTATGCTTGGTAATGCTTGGATATACTTGGTAATATCTAAGTATTGCCGCGCGGCGACCGCGCGAGTTGAGCCCCGTTTCTCCACAGCTGGCGTGACGTCAGACCACGTGCTTGGCTGCAGCGCCCCTAGCGGGAGGAGCGGGGCTTAGCCTTGGTGGTCGCGGCCGCGCGGCGACCGCGCGAGTTGAGCCCCGTCTCTCCTGAGCTGTCGTGACGTCAGACCACGTGCTCGGCTACAGCGCCCCTAGCGGGAGGAGCAGGAGTTAGCCTTGGTGGTCGCGGCCGCGCCAGGCTGGGCTAGGGTTGAGCTAAGTAGTGTCCCTATTATGCTTCGCATAAAAACGAAAACTTTTGTGTGTTCTAGCGAATATATGGGTTAGAGACCTTGGAAGGTGTTGAGTTTGTGTGGATGGTGCCGGCGTTAAGAATTATGAGGGATCTAATCCAAGTTTGTTATGTTATAAGAGAGAAATAAATTCTATCCAAAGCTTTCTTATACGATGCTCAAGTTGTTCAATTTTATGAACCTCCATTAAAGTAATTGGGGAGTCAGTCCTTGCATATTTATTAAAAATAAACCTGACAGCTCTTCTCTCCATTCTTTCCAGATTTTATACGCTAGACTTAGTATACGGGTCCCACACTATGCGAGCATAATCGAGTTTAAGTCTAATTATTGAAGAATAACAAAGTAGCTTAATGCCAGAAGGGGCATTTTTTAGTTTATGTCTTAAGCAGCACAATTTTCGAAACAATTTTGTGTCGACATCCTGCTTTACGATGCTGTGTGGCTGTTTCATTTCGTAGGTTACGGCTTCGTGGTCTTGATTACTGTCCGTCTGCTTGATCAATTATCAGTAATCATCAATGGTCATCAGACCACTAATTCTCGGTGAAAAGATCGTTTACACGTGGCCGGTGCAGAGCGGTGAAAAACACCGACCCCTATCGGTGCAGTAGAAATCAAATGCCGGCCACTCTCTTACAAATTTTGTGGGCGGATGCGACCCACTCCGACTGTTCCCATTAGCATTTTTCGAAATAGAGAGTAGGGTAGTAGGGACAACTTCTCTTGGACCACACAGTAATCATTAAATGCCTAAACTGTTTTGGTGTTGTTTAGCCGGTTCCTCCGGCGTTGGCTCTTACTTAATGAGCAGTGTAGCGGGGTATTTATGAAACTAATTGGCTGCGGTTTTACTACTCAACCTGGCAAATAATAATTGCTTTTTTGTGGAAAGGAACTGGCGATATCTGTCTCATATATCGTTGGATATCTGAACCGGGCCGTAAGGGAAGGGATAAAGCAGGGATTGAAAGAAGAAAGGAAGAAAGAGGTGCCGTTGTGAGGGCTCCGGAATAATTTCAACCGCCTGGGGAACCTTAACGTGCACTGACATCGCACAGCACACGGGTACCTTAGCGTTTTGCCTCCATAAAAACGCAGCCACTGCGGTCGGGTTCGAGCCCGGGAACACCGGATCAGTAGCGGAGCGCCCTCGCCACCGAGCCACCGCGGCGGGTCGTCAACTTGCTTAGATTGAAAGCTGTGGTGTACCGGTCAAGTAGACGTGGCTTTCCGTGTGTAAAGTTAAGTGCATTCCGCACTCTGGATGGGCATCGCGCCCACCCTGCCACCTTGGCAGGCGGCAGTAAAATTAATGGTCGATCGCGAGAGGCGCCCGTGTGCTGTGCGATGTAAGTGCACGTTAAAGATCCCCAGTCGGTCGAAATCATTACTGAGCCCTCCACTACGGCACTCATTTCTTCATTTCTTGTTTCACTCCCCACTTTATACCTTCGCTTACGGTGCGGTTCAGGTGTCCGCCCATATATGAGACAGACACTGCGCCATTTACTTTTCCGACAAACCAATTATTATTATTTTCGCGAGAGGCGGTCATCCGATGAACGCTGCGGCCTATTGCTGCAGTGACACGTCTCTGTCGCAACGTTGCCAGCGCTAATGCATGCAATTATATAATTATAATTGGTTTTGGGGGAAAGGAAAGGGCGCAGTATCTGTCTCATATATAGTTGGACACCTGAACCGCGCAGTAAGGGAAGGGATAAAGGAGGGAGTGACAGAAGAAAGGAAGAAAGAGGCGCCGTAGTGGAGGGCTCCGGAATAATGCATGCAACCGACATCTCTCTTTCAACACCCCCACACACCTCGCGCGCTTGAAGAGTTTACTGACACAGGGAGCTAGTCATGCGCCCTTCCTTTCCTCAAATTATTCGGAGTCTAGAACGTTACCAACGCCAATGAACACAATGAACGCCGACGGCGAGCGCTCGGTTTCGGCGGCGGGGATCGGCTGAGTGGCGTCATAGCTGTCACGTGATTTCTTTTCGGTTCAGGGTCAAACGCGCGCACACGGCGCCTCAGGGAAGAAGCTGCGGAGGAAAGTAAAGCTTTCGCTATAAAAATTCGAAGGGGACATTGGAGCTTTGTGTTAAGTGCGGGACGTGATAATTTAATATGGGTTAATGATCATATGTTTTGAATTGGTCATTCTGTACATAACATTCATAGATTCCTACGCGTCCTCATAACCGCTCTTGGCTCAGTGGAAGTTCATAGCGAATGTCCGGACCCCGTTGAATATCTGTTACGGGTCCAATTGGACTTATTTTTGGAAATGTGGCGGAAAGTTTGAAGGTTGCTTCACTTCCGTCACCGGTTGGCCCGGTATTGCACTGCCTCCGGGATTGGCCTGGGGCATTATAGCGGGCGTCTTTTCTATCCTATCTTTAAACTCTCCTACTTTCTGCACGTGGTAGCGATTGTGGCTCAGCTTGAGCCAGTGGGCAGGCCTGTGCACTTTCCTTTAAATTTTTCCAGGCAACAACAGAAGACAGCGATGGGCCACTGCCCAGCGGTGGCATGCGTTGCCACAGGTGAGGCTTGTGCGATGCAGGTTGCTGTTTTCGAGCTACTTGTAGCAACCAATCATCAATTTATCTGCCGCATGCCTCGACGCGCAGTTTGCTGACTATTCACTGGGCAGGTTGCGACAACGAGAGAGAATGTTAGGCGACCTGGGTGACCACCTGCGACCTTGGTAGTTTTTCAGGGGCTTTCAACGCTATCGCGTTAAATGCCCCGTTCGCCAGGAAATCCGGTCTCGGTATTGACAACCAAAATCAGGGGCATGGCTCTGGCTGTTAGTCCCCCGAGAACAACCAATGAGGCAGATGGGCCACTTAAGTCACGTGACCTTGCGGCATCATCACAACCTGCCCACTGGATTGTGGGTAAACTGCAATCAGAGGCCGACACTGAGGCAGATATTCACCACCTGCTATGGGTTTGCCCAGAGCAGAAACCGACGATAATTCGGCACCTGGCGGCAGCAGGTCTCTCGCCGCGCAATCCTAATACATATACTGCTTGAACGCTGACACCACATCATCGCTCACTCCCTGACTTCATTAGATCACCGAACCTTTTTTCATTTATTTGAGCATTCTGGTCATCCATAACTACATACCATTTTATGCACTGTTTCAATAAACATCGCTTAAAAAACTGTTCACCATTACAGGTGAAGGTTCACTTAAACATTGGTAGCTTAGGAAGAGCAACCTGAACTGCCCAAGTACCACCGACGGGAGCACCTGCCATTTCAGGTCAGTGGCGCGCCATTTGGCCGTTGCACTACTGTGCCAGGAGAAGTATGACGACTCCCGACGATCTATGTCAAGTAGAGAATGACGTAGTGCACATATCGGAATTGCCGCATTTCGCTATCTGCGTCATATCCTTAAGGCAGCGCTTCATTGTCCCCTCCTATTTTTTTTTTCGTGCATTTTTCACTGACGGCCAACGACGCCGACGACTGATTTTCTGCCCCACGAGCTCGTTAACGCAATCCCGTAAAAGTTCAGACGGCGCTTGAGTCCGCTTACGTGCTGTGAAGGCATTACTGTCATGGTTGGCGTTCGACCTTGAAGGAAAATTTGGTTTCGAGGAAAGGAAACGGCGCAGTAACAAGCTGTCACATATCTCGGCCGGCACCTTAAACGCACCGTAAAAGGAGCAATAAAGGAGGGAATGAAAGATGTAAGGAAGAAAGAGGTGCTGTAGTGGAGGGCTCCGGAATAATTTCGACCACCTAGGGATCTTTAACGTGAACTGGCATCGCACAGCACACGGGCGCCTTTTGCGTTTCGCCTCCATCGAAACGAGGCCGCCGCGGTCGGGTTCGAACACGGGTACTCTGGATCAGTAGCCGAGGGCCCTAACCACTGAACCACCGCGGTGAGTTAGAAAATGACCATTTCTGCATATATGGGCATTAACCCACAGAGCTCCGAAAGGTGTGCCGTTTGCTGACCAACGCGAACTGTTACACAAACGCACAAACCACGCACGCACCAACGGAAACTGTAGTAGTGCCGAATTCTTTCGCGTTCATAGCTCGTAAGCAGCCTTGTGCCCGAGGTAGTTTTTGAAAAGAAACCTTCACTACGCTAGGCAAACCCGCTTTCGCCGTGCGTTGCCGGTTTACCTTCAAGTGAGCCAGATGTGAAGTTTGGCTGCTGGCCTCGCCTTATGTAGTCCACCCTATAGTGTCACACCAGTTTTTTTTCGCTGGTAGAGGGCGGTAGAATAAGCCACAGCTTTAATTGGGTGACCAACCACTCGCGATGAACCGTTAATTTTACTGCCACCTACAAGGGTGGCACGGTGGGCGCGCTGCCTATTCATTGTGTGAAACGCACGCAACGTTACACATGCCAAGCTGCATCCGCATGTCCATGCACAACAGCTTTCTCGCTCTTTAACCGGGTTTAGCTGTAGCTAAGCAGCAGCTACTTTTTTGATGGATTTCCCAGACTCTCTGTCTGCTGATGTCGTATCGGTGTATGATAGCTTAGAGTTACCAGGGAAGGCACCCGCACCTCCACTACTTCACCATCGCTACGGAACCACCACTTTCCTGTCTTCTTTCACTGCCTCCTTTATCCCGTCCCTTGCGTCGCGCTTCGGGTGTGCACCAAGATGGGTGAGACGGTTGCTGCGCCATTTCGTTTCCTCAAAAACCAATTTTAAATCTCTAGGCAGCCAAAATAGGTCAAAATTACGGGGCTGCCACCACACTGATCGCATAACAGCCGGAATGTTGGTTTGCGGTTTAATTGAATTTCTCTAATAAAAATTTCATGCAATGCGTTGAGTGGACTGCCAGTAATGGAAGCAACAATGGCCTTTACAAAGCTGCGATAAATACATAACTTAATTATGACAGACAATCATTCACTAATTCCAGCGCTAAATACGAATAGGTATTGTAGCGCGCGTTGCATGAACCGGGTCCTAATGCAGTCCTTGTGCCGCTGCTATCGTCACAATTGTTGTCCATGACGGGTTTAAGCTGTTAGACACACCCGTAGAAAAATCCAACGCGAATTCAGTGCGCACTTTCTTCCGCGATAGGGTGTAAGAAAACTTTATTACATCCCCAAAAAAAGAAAAAAAAGTGATTATCTCAGCTAATCCAGGATATAGAAAGCGAAAGCTGTCGCCGTTCAATGTGTAATTGGCGTTGGCAACGTTGTAGACGGCGATGGCTTTGAGCAAAGGAAGGGCGCATCCATGAATATGCGGACGCCTCATTCGTGCTTTGATACATGTGGCGGTGGTGAGATAGAGCTGGGGCCTGACTGCATTAGCGCTGACAGCGTTGGGGCCGACATGCGGCATTGCAGCAATAGCTAGGCCGCAGCGTTCATTTGGTGATCAATATCTCGCGATCAACCATGAACAGCATGTCGCCTCCCAGGGTGGCTCGGAGGGCGCGCTGCCTATCCAGCGTCCGGAACACAATCAAAGCAGGCTTTTGCAAAATATTTCCGGAGCCCTCCACAACGGCACCTCTTCCTTCTTTTCTTCTTTCACTCTCTCCTTTATTCCTTCTCTTACGGCTTGTTCAGGTGTCCAACGATATATAAGACAGATACTGCGCCATTTCCTTTACCAAAACCAATTAATGTTATTATTATTACGTTGGACACCAACGCCACGTACATGAAAGCGAGATTGAGGTCTCCAGTGGCCCACGGAGCCGGTTGTGCGCCTTTCCTTTCGTGAAACTGAACAGCCTTTGCGAAGTTGTCAACGCCAATGAACTCTATGAACGCCGTCGGCTCACTTTTGTTTGGTTTTTGAGGAAAGAAATTTCACAGCAACCGTCTGACATATCTCGGTGGACACCCGAACAGCGCCGTAAAGAAAGAGATAAAGGGTGGAGGGAAAGAAGAAACGCGCGGTAGCGGCGAAAGGTTAAGCGACGGAGTCGGCGGCGGCAACCTGCGCCGTGCGTGACGTCACTCGTACTCCGACATACGCTGGCTCGCACGAAGCGCGGTGTTGACTAGCGTAGTGAAGCTTCTCGCTTCAAAGTTACAGGATTGCACTTGTCTGCTTCCTGAATTTTCATTTGCTGTTTTAACCGAGAGCGCAGCGGTGGATTAAGGGGAGGGGGAGGTTAAGGGGCCCGCAGCCGAGGGCCTCACCTCGGACAGTAGGAGAAGGGGGCCCTTTTATTCTCACCCGCTTTAGTACATGGAACCATGGGTAACGGAATTTCGAGCAACATGTACGAAACGAGAAAACCAGAACGAGCAGACGGGCCCCCCCCCCCCCCCCCCCCGCCTAATGTAACAGCATGCGTTTAGCCAGATCATTTGGGGAGAGCTTGTCGAGGTGCGAAAACAGGATGGCGGCGCCACTCCAGCGGGGCGCTCTACCTTACGAAGCGAAGTCCGTTTGCTAGGAACAGTTTTCGTTTCTTCCAGTCAGTCCGTCTGTCCAGTGCTGTCTGGACAGGGGGGCAAGGGGGAAACACCATAACATGTAATGTGGGATGAGGACCTAAATCTCTCTTCCCCCTCGTCACCACCACGCCACCCTCCGCCTCTCAAATAGTTCCGCCGCTATCCTTCTCATAGAAAGGATGTGTTGCAGTACACAACAGCGCCTCCCATTCGACGTTTCTTTACCGTGATGGTATTTTGGGCGAGGGAGGATGAGTCCGATAGCAGATGATGATGAGCCTGATGGCCGAATATAGACATAAGTGCTTTTGTACGCGTGTCGTAGGGCATGGAATGTTCCCTCTTCGTGTTAGGTTTGCGGAAGAGTGAAGGAATAATAATTGGTTTTTGGGGAAAGGAAATGGCGCAGTATCTGTCTCAAAAATCGTTGGACACCTGAACCGCGCCGTAAGGGAAGGGTTAAAGGAGGGAGTGAAAGAAGAAAGGAAGAAGAGGTGCCGTAGTGGAGGGCTCCGGAATAATTTCGACCACCTGGGGATCTTTAACGTGCACTGACATCGCACAGCACACGGGCGCCTTAGCGTTTTTACTCCATAAAAACGCAGCCGCCGCGGTCGGGTTCGAACCCGGGAACTCCGGATCAGTAGTCGAGCGCCCTATCCACTGAGCCACTGCGGCGGGGCTCGATTCCGACCGCGGCGGCTGCGTTTTTATGAAGGAAAACGCTAAGGCGTCCGTGTGCTGTGCGATGTCAGTGCACGTTAAAGATCCCCATGTGGTCGAAATTATTCCGGAGCCCTCCACTACGGCACCTATTTCTCTCTTTCCTCTTTCACTCCCTCCTTTATCCCTTCCCTTACGGGGCGGTTCAGGTGTCCGACGATATATGAGACAGATACTGCGCCATTTCCTTTCCACCAATGACCAATTATTAATATTATTACCTAAGTCTGCTTACGTGCTGTGAAGGCAAAAGCATTAGTGTCATGGTGGGCGTTCGACCTTGAAGTAATAATAAATGGTTTCTTGGGGGGAAAGGAAATGACGCAGTATCTGTCTCATATATGGTTGGACACCTGAACCGCGCCGTAAGGGAAGGGATGAAGGAGGGAGTGAAAGAAGAGAGAGAAATAGGTGCCGTAGTGGAGGGTTCCGGCATAATTTCGACCGCCTGGGGATCTTTAATGTGCACCGACGGTAAATTTGGTTTCGAGGAAAGGAAACTGCGCAGTAACTAGCCGTCACATATCTCGGCAGACACCTTTAACGCACCGTAAGAGGAGCAATAAGGAGGGAATGAAAGATCAAAGGAAGAAAGAGGTGCAGTAGTGGAGGATTCCGGAATAATTTCGACCACCTGGGGATCTTTAACATGCACTGACATCGCACAGCTCACGGGCGCCTTCTGCGTTTCGCCTCCATCGAAACGAAGCCGCCGCGGTCGGGTTCGAACCCGGGTACTCCGGATCAAGAGCCGAGCGCCCCAACCACTGAGCTATCGCGGCGGGTTAGAGAATAATCAATTCTGCGTATAAGGGCATTAACCGGCAGAGCTCCGAATGGTGTGCGGTTTTGTGACCAACGCGAACTGCTAAACAAACGCACAAACTACGAACGTACCTACGGAAACTGTAGCAGTGGCCAATTCTTCCGCTTTCGTAGCACATAAGCGGACTTGTTCCCAAGTTAGTTTTTGAAACGAAAGCTCACTACGATAGGTACAGCCCTCTTTCGCAGTGCGTTGCGGGTTGACGTTCAAGTGAGCCTGAGGTAAAGTGTGGCTACAGACCTCGCCATATGTGGTCCACCATACAGTCTCGCACCAGTTCACCTTTCTATTCGCTGTAAGAGGGCGGTAAATAAGAGACTACCAAATCGAAACAGTGTATCGACAAAATTTAGACCGCTGCATGCTACTCTTTAGATCATCGGACAGTCTTCATCTCTGTCAAGCAAAATGAATAAAAGATGTCTATACCCACTGTCTCTCATTGCTAAACATACTGTGACCACAGTAAGCTCAGCCAGGGAAAAGTAACTCTTGCCACGTATATCCTGGCACAGCGCATCTAATGCACTGCCATTTTTTTTATGGATTTCGCAGACTCTCTGTTTACTGATGTCATATCGGTGTATCATAGCTTAGCGTTACTGGGGCAGTAACCCGCAACTCCGCTACGGCACCATCGGTACGGCACCACTTCTTTCCTGTCTTCGTTCCCTCCCTCCTTTATCCCTTCCTTTGCGGCGCGGTTCGGGTGTGCACCGAGATATGTGAGACAGTGCACCACTTCCTTTCCTCAAAAAACAATTTTCAATCTCCAGTTGACCGCAGTACGGTCAATTTCCGTGGCTGCTACCTCACTAACCGAATAACAGCTATAATGTTCGTTTGCGGCTTAATAGAATTCTAATAAAGATTTCATGCAATGCGTTAAGTACACTGCCAGTAATGAAAGACACAATGGCCTTTGCAAAGCCGCAATAAATGCATAACCTAATTAAGACAGGCAAGTGTTCACTTCTTCCGGGGCTAAATACGAGTAGATATTGTAGCGTGCGTTGAGTCCACCGGCTTTAACAGTAGGCGGTACATCTGTGCTTTGCTTTCGGCGCTATGTTTTAATGGCTGATTTCAGCTGTTGGTTGGTACACCTTTACGCACACTTTCAAAAATCCAACACTTCCTTCCGTGTTAAGAAGTAAGAAGAACTTTATTAAATACCAAAAAAAGATCAAATTACACAATTGTTACTTAAGATCTCATTTTACAAAATCTGTTTTAGCCGACGGCGTATACAGACCGTTCGGTCGAAAAGCCGTCGGCGTCGTGGTAGCAGCAGGAGTACTCGGTACCACGCGTCGGAAAAAAAATTAGGCACTGCTGAACCAGGTCAGAGATCGAAAGCTGTGGTGTATCGGGTAAGCAGACGCGGCTTGGCCCCTCATGTTGACCGCCTTCCGCACACTGGACAGACAACGCGCCCACCTTGCCATGTGGCGGTTATAATAATGTTTAAATTAAATTAATCTGCTTCATGAAATCGTTTCATTAAGCAAGAAGGCACCTCGCCGAGCGAACGACCAATCTAGGGTTTAACTAAGTGATTTTATTTTTCGCCAAAACTGTGCAGCCACCAACACTCCCCAGCCGTCATTCAGAGCATATGTTGCCTCTGTTGTGGACTACACTGAAGCTGCTACTCTAATTTTCTAATATACAAATGTAGTCTAATAATACGCTAATATACTTTTTTTATTTACAAAATCCTGCGGACACTGAGTCCAAGCAGGGTGGGCGAACAAGTGAATCAAACCACAAAGAAAACGCAACACTTATAAAAGACACAATATAGCAATAATTTGTTAAAACTCATGGGACAACGGTTTAATTAGCTGATTCCAATCTGTTAATTTGCGTGCAAAAAACGAAAACTTTTGTCTGTTCTAGCGAATATATGGGTTAGAGACCTTGGAAGGTGTTGAGTTTGTGTGGATGGTGCCGGCGTTAAGAATTATGAGGGTTCTAATCCATGTTTGTTATGTAATAAGAGAGAAATAAATAAATTCTATCCTAAGCTTTCTTTTACGATGCTCAAGTTGTTCAAATTTATGAACCTACATTAAAGTAATTGGGGAGTTAGTCCTTGCATATTTATTAAAAATAAACCTGACAGCTCTTCTCTGCATTCTTTCCAGATTTTTTACGTTAGATTTAGTATACGGGTCCCACACTATGCGAGCATAATCGAGTTTAGGTCTAATTATTGAAGAATAACAAAGTAGCTTAATGTTAGAAGGGGCATTTTTTAGTTTATGTTTTAAGCAGCACAATTTTCGAAACAATTTTGTGTCGGCATCCTGCTTTACGATGCTGTGTGGCTGATTCATTTCGTAGGTTACGGCTTCGTGGTCTTGATTACTGTCCGTCTGCTTGATCAATTATCAGTAATCGTCAATGGTCATGAGACCACTAACTCTCGGTGAAAAGATAATTTACACGTGGCCGGTGCAGAGCTGTGAAAAACGCCGAGCCCAATTGGTGCAGTAGAATTCAAATGCAGGCCACTCTCTTACAACTTTTGTGGGCGGATGCGACCCACTCCGACTGTTTCCATTAGCATTTTTTCGAAATAGCGAGTAGGGGAGTGGGGGCGACAACTTCTCTTGGACCACACAGTAATATGCCTAAACTGCTTTGGCGTTGTTCAGCTGGTTCCTCCGGCGTTGGCTCCTACTTAATAAGCAGTGTAGCGGGGTATTTATGAAACTAATTGGCTACGGTTTTACTACTTCTCAACCTGGTAAATAATAAATGCTTTTTGGGGAAAGGAACTGGCGATATCGGTCTCATATTTCGTTGCACACCTGAACAGAGCCGTAAGGGAAGGAATAAAGCAGGGAGTGAAAGAAGAAACGAAGAGAGAGGTGCCGTAGTGGAGGGCTCCGGAATAATTTCGACCACCTGGGGATCTTTAACGTGCACTGACATCGCACAGCACACGGCGGCCTTAGCGTTTTTCCTCGATAAAGACGCAGCCGCCGCGGTCGGGTTCGA
Source organism: Amblyomma americanum (assembly GCF_052857255.1). NCBI lineage: Eukaryota > Metazoa > Arthropoda > Arachnida > Ixodida > Ixodidae > Amblyomma > Amblyomma americanum. Next base: position 65,315,657 of record NC_135506.1, on the reverse strand, counting down.
ACCCGGGAACTCCGGATCAGTAGCCGAGCGCCCTAGCCACTGAGCCACCGCGGCGGTCGTCCACCTGCTTAAAGAGTGAAAGCTGTGGGGTACCGGTCAAGTAGACGTCGCTTTCCGTGTGTAAGCATTCCGTACTCTGGATGGGCATCGCGCCTACCCTGCCACCTTGGCAGGCGGCAGTTAAATTAATGGTCGATCGCGAGAGGCGCCCGTGTGCTGTGCGATGTCAGTGCACGTTAAAGATAATAATAATATTAATAATTGTTTTTTTGGGGGAAAGGAAATGGCGCGGTATCTGTCTCATATATCGTTGGACACCTGAAGCGCGTCGTAAGGGAAGGGTAAAGGAGGGAGTGAAAGAAGAAATGAAGATAGAGGTGCCGTAGTGGAGGGCTCCGGAATAATTTCGACCACCTGGGAATCTTTAACGTGCACTGACATAGCACAGCACACGGCGCCTTAGCGTTTTTCCTCCATAAAGACGCAGCCGCCGCGGTCGGGTTCGAACCCGGGAACTCCGGATCAGTAGTCGAGCGCCTTAACCACTGAGCCACCGCGGCGGGGCGATTAATGATCTCCAGGCGGTCGAAATCATTCCTGAACCCTCCACTACGGCATTCATTTCTTCCTTTCTTGTTTCACACCCACCGCGGCGGCTGCGTTTTTATGGAGGAAAAACGCTAAGGCGCCCGTGTGCTGTGCGATGTCAGTGCACGTTAAAGATCCCCAGGTGGTCGAAATTATTCCGGAGCCCTCCACTACGGCACCTCTTCTTCCTTTCTTCTTTCACTCCCTCCTTTATCCCTTCTCTTACGGCGCGGTTCAGGTGTCCAACGATATATGAGACAGATACTGCCGCGGTGGCTCAGTGGTTAGGGCGCTCGACTACTAATCCGGAGTTCCCGGGTTCGAACCCGACCGCGGCGGATGCATTTTTATGGAGGAAAAACGCTAAGGCGCCCGTGTGCTGTGCGATGTCAGTGCACGTTAAAGATCCCCAGGTGGTCGAAATTATTCCGGAGCCCTCCACTACGGCACCTCTCTCTTCCTTTCTTCTTTCACTCCCTCCTTTACCCGTCCTTTACGGCGCGGTTCAGGTGTCCAACGATATATGAGACAGATACTGCGCCATTTCCTTTCCCCCGAAAACCAATTATAATTATATACTGCGCCATTTCCTTTCCCCCAAAAACCAATTATTATTATTATTTCACTCCCCAATTTATTACCTTCGCTTACGGTGCGGTTCAGGTGTCCACGGATATATGAGACAGACACTGCGCCATTTACTTTTCTGGAAAACCAATTATTATTTTCGCGAGATGCGGTCATCCGATGAACGCTGCGGCCGATTGCTGCCGTGACACATCTCTGCCGCAACGTTGCCAGCGCTAATGCATGCAACCCACATCTCTCAACACCACCACGCACCTCGCGCGCTTGAAGAGTTTACTGACACAGGGAGCTAGTCATGCGCCCTTCCTTTCCTCAAATTATTAGGAGTCTAGAACGTTACCAACGCCAATGAACACAATGAACGCCGACGGCGAGCGCTCGGTTTCGGCGGCGGGGATCGGCTGAGTGGCGTCATAGCTGTCACGTGATTTTTTTTCGGTTCAAGGTCAAACACGCGCACACGGCGCACTCAGGGAAGAAGCTGCGGAGAAAAGTAAAGCTTTCGCTATAAAAATTCGAAGGGAACATTGGAGCTTCGTGTTAAGTACCTGACGTGATAATTTAATATGGGTTAATGATCATATGTTTTGAATTGGTCATTCTGTGCATATCATTCATGGATTCCTACGCGTCCTCATAACCGCTTTTGGCGCAGCGGAAGTTCATAGCGAATGTCCGGACGAGTCCAATTGGACTCATTTTTGGAAATGTGGCGGGAAGTTTGAAGGTTGCTTCACTTCCGCCACCGGTTGGCCCGGTATTGCACTGACTCCGGGGTCGGCCTTGTCTTTAGTGCGTCTTTACTATCCTGTCTTCCTATCCCATCTTCCAAATCTCCTACTATCTGCACGTGGTAGCGATTGTGGCTCGGCTTGAGCCAGTGAGCAGGCCTGTGCACTTTCCTTTTCTTTCTTCCTGGCAACAACAGACAGACAGACAGCGACGGACCACTGCCCTGCCGTGGCATGCTTTGCCACTGTTAGGCTTGTGCGACGAAGGTTGCTGTTCTCGAGCTACTTGTAGCAACCAATCACCAATTTATCTGCCGCATGCCTCGGCGCGCAGTTTGCTGACTATTCACTGGGCAGGTTGCGACAACGAGAGAGAATGTTAGGCGACCTGGGTAGGCGACCTGCGACCTTGGTAGTTTTTCTGGGGCTTTCAACGCTATCGCGTTAAATGCCCCGTTCGCCAGAAAATCCGGACTCGGTATTGACAACCAAAATCAGGGGAATGGCTCTGGCTGTTAGTCCACAGAGAACAACCAATGAGGCAGATGGGCCACCTAAGTCACGTGACCTTGCGGCATCATCACAACCTGCCCACTGGATTGTGGGTAAACTGCAATCAGAGGCCGACATTGAGGCAAATATTCACCACCTGCTGTGGGTTTGCCCAGAGCAGAAACCGACGATAATTCGGCACCTGGCGGCAGCAGGTCTCTCGCCGCGCAATCCTAATGCATATACTGCTTGAACGCTGACACCACATCATCGCTCACTCCCTGACTTCATTAGATCACCGAACCTTTTTTCATTTATTTGAACATTCTGGTCATCCATCATTACTACCACTTTATACACTGTTTCAATAAACATCGCTTATAAAAACTGTTCACCATTACAGGTGAAGGTTCACTTAAACATTGGTCGCTTAGGAAGAGCAACCTGAACCACACAAGTGCCACCGATGGGAGCACGTGCCTGCCATCGCATGTCAGTGGCGCACCACTTAGCCGCTGCACTACTGTGCCAGGAGAAGTATGAGGACTCCCGAGGATCTAAGTCAAGTAGAGAATGACGTAGTGCACATATCGGAATTGCCGCATTTCGCTGTCCGTGTCATATCCTTAAAGCAGAGGTTCACTGTCCCCTCCTATTTTTTTTGTGCATTTTACGCTCACGGTCAACGACGCCGACGACTGATTTTCTGCCCCACGAGCTCGTTAACGCAATCCCGTAAAATTTCTGACGGCGCTTAAGTCTGCTTATGTGCTGTGAAGGCAAAAGCATTAGTGTCATGGTGGGCGTTCGACCTAGAAGGATAATATTAATAATTGGTTTTTGGGGGGGAAAGGAAATAGCGCAGTATCTGTCTCATATATCGTTGGACACCTAAACCGCGCCGTAAGGGAAGGGATAAAGGAGGGAGTGAAAGAAAGGAAGAGAGAGGTGCCGTAGTGGAGGGCTCCGGTATAATTTCGACCACCTGGGGACCTAGAAGGTGGTGTAGTGGTTTTATTAAAAATAATAGTAAAAAGGAAGGAAAATATTTATCCTAGCGCCGGCATCTCCCATCGATACTGAAGCACCTGAGCTGGGGCAGCGGAAATAAAGGATAGCAGGCAGAATGGAGAAATTAAATGAAAGAGGTGAGGGAACAGGAAGAGAGGATAGGGGGAGAAGTAATATGTACAAACTATTTACACAATAAGAAATGTGTCCAGGTTGTGCGCGTGATTAGTTCATTTTAGAGGAATTAAATCACACACGCGCACAGCACTGTGATGGTTACAACTGGAGTGGGGCGTCCAGTTATTAATCGTTCAAGGTAGAACTCGCGGAGCGTTCGGCCACTGCGTGTAACTACCTGACGGAGAACAGACGGGACTTCAAGCCCGTGTGTTCGAGGAATGCACAGAGGCTCACCAAAGTTCGCTCACGAGTGCGCGCACTGCCCTGCGGCCACAATAGCGCCTTGATGGAGTCTGGTAGTATGCCGTGCGCCCTATAGGACGCGAGCATGTCAATACGAGCATCGGAAGAGTGGATAGGGAAAGAAAATTTGGTTTCGAGGAAAGGAAACGGCGCAGTAACTAGCTGTCACATATCTCGGCCGGCACCTTAAACGCGCCGTAAGAGGTGCGATAAAGGAAGGAATGAAAGATGAAAGGAAAAAAGAGGTGCTGTAGTGGAGGTCTGCGGAATAACTTCAACCACCTGGGAATCTTTAACGTGAACTGGCATCGCACAGCACACGGGCGCCTTATGCATTTCGCCTCCATCGAAACGAGGCCGCCACGGTCGGGTTCGAACCCGTGTACTCTGGATCAGTAGCCGAGCGCCCTAACCACTGAGCCACCGCGGTGAATTAGAAAATGGCCATTTCTGCATATATGGGCATTAACCCTCTGAGCTCCGAAAAGTGTGCCGTTTGCTGACCAACGCGAACTGTTACACAAACGCACAAACCACACACGCACCAACGAAAACTGAAGTAGTGCCCAATTCTTTCGCGGTCATAGCTCGTAAGCAGCCTTGTGCCGAAGGTAGTTTTTGAAAAGAAACCTTCACACCGCTAGGCAAACCCGCTTTCGCCGTGCGTTGCCGGTTGACCTTCAAGTGAGCCAGAGGTGAAGTTTGGCTGCAGGCCTCGCCTTATGTAGTACACCCTATAGTGTCACACGAATTTACCTTTCTTTTCGCTGGTAGAGGGCGGTAGAATAGGCCACAGCTTTAATTGGGTGACCAACGACTCGCGATGAACCGTTAATTTTACTGCCACTTACAAGGGTGGCACGGTGGGCGCGTTGCCTATTCATTGTGTGAAACGCACGCAACGTTACACATGCCAAGCTGCATCCACATGCCCATGCACAACAGCTTTCTCGCTATTTAACCGGGTTTAGCTGTAGCTAAGCAGCAGCTATTTTTTAATGGATTTCCCAGACTCTGTCTGCTGACGTCGTATCGGTGTATGATAGCTTAGCGTTACCAGGGGAGGCACCCGCACCTCCACTACATCACCATCGCTACGGAACCACCACTTTCCTGTCTTCTTTCACTCCCTCCTTTATCCCGTCCCTTGCGTCGCGCTTCGGGTGTGCACCGAGATGGGTGAGACGGTTGCTGCGCCATTTAATTTCCTCAAAAACCAATTTTCAATCTCTAGGCATCCAAAAATACGGCAAAATTACGGGGCTGCCACCACACTGATCGCATAACAGCCGGAATGTTGGTTTGCGGCTTAATTGAATTCTTCTAATAAGTATTTCATGCAATGCGTTAAGTGGACTGCCAGTAATGGAAGCAACAATGGCCTTTACAAAGCTGCAATAAATACAGAACCTAATTATGACAGGCAATCCTTCACTAATTCCAGCGCTAAATACGAATAGATATTGTAGCGTGCGTTGCATGAACCGGCTCCAAATGCAGTCCGTGTGTTGCTGTTGTCGTTTCGATATGTTGTCCATGACGGGTTTCAGCTGTTAGACTCACCCGTAGAAAACTCCAACGTGAATTCAGTGCGCACTTCCTTCCGCGATATGGTGTAAGACGAACTTTATTACATGCCAAAAAAAAGAAAAAAAATGTGGATCATCTCAGCTAATCCAGGATATAGAAAGCGAAAGCTGTCGGCGTTCAATGTGTAATTGGCGTTGGCAATGTTGTAGACGGCGATGGCTTTGAGCAAAGGAAGGGCGCATCCATGAATATGCGGACGCCTCATTCGTGCTTTGATACATGTGGCGGTGGTGAGATAGAGCTGGGTCCTGACTGCATTAGCGCTGACAGTGTTCGGGCTGACATGCGGCATTGCAGCAATAGCAAGGCCGCAGCATTCATTTGGCGATCAATATCTCGCGATCAACCATGAACAGCATGCCGCCTCCAAGGGTGGCTCGGAGGGCGCGCTGCCCATCCAGCGTCCGGAACGCAATCAAAGCAGGCTTTTGCAAAATATTTCCGGAGTCCTCCACAACGGCACCTCTTCCTTCTTTTCTTCTTTCTCTCCCTCCTTTATTCATTTTTTTACGGCTTGTTCAGGTGTCCAACGATATATAAGACAGATACTGCGCCATTTCCTTTTCCCCAAACAATTTTTTTATTATTACGTTGGACACCAACGCCACGTACATGAAAGCGAGATTGAGGTCTCCACTGGCCCACGGAGCCGGTTGTGCGCCTTTCCTTTCGTGAAACTGATTGGCCTTTGCGAAGTTGTCAACGCCAATGAACTCCATGAACGCCGTCGGCTCACTTGTTTTGTTTGCTTTTTGAGGAAAGCAAAAGGCACAGTAACCGTCTGACATATCTCGGTGGAGACCCCAACAGCGCTGTAAAGGAAGGGATAAAGGATGGAGGGAAAGAAGAAACACGCGCGGCAGCGGCGAAAGGTCAGGCGACGGAGTCGGCGGCGGCAACCTGCGCCGTGCGTGACGTCACTCGTGCTCCGACATACGCTGGCTCGCACGAAGCGCGGTGTTGACTAGCGTAGTGAAGCTTCTCGCTTCAAAATTACAGGATTGCACTTGTCTCCTTCTTTATTTTCATTTTTTTTTGTTTTAACCGACAGCGCAGTGGTGGAATAAGGGTGGGGGAGGTTAAGGGAGCTGCAGCCCAGGGCCTCACCTCGGACAGTAGGAAAAAAGGGCCCATTTTTTCTAACCTGCTTAGTATATGGAACCATGGAACCCGCCCGCAAGGACGGACACTCAGTATACCGCGATAGAGCTCAGCTCACCCGGGCACACATATGGCCTCCCTATTTTTAACATATACAGCAATCCCAAAGATGAAGGCAGAGTTATTCCGGGCATCCTGGGCTCCTTTCGTTCCTCAAAGCTCCTTGGGGTGGGTGATTTAAAGCACGTCACACGCACTGGGGATACACCTCGAATACCCCAAAAGGTAACCTAATTTCTACCACAATGGCTGATTACTACCTTGGCTTAATCACAAACCCCAGCGTACCCACTCGCATTGGCACAAGTGTCACCCACAACACCACACCCGATCTCACATGGGCCACACCGAACATAATCGTTAAATCTCACACGGTGCTCCAAGACAGCCTTGGGAGTGACCATTTTCCAGTCTCCAGTACTATTGCTTACGATTCCCAGATTTTAAGCCCTCATTCACAGCTCCTCACTGACTGGGATAAATTGCCCTCATACTTGGCAGCTGATTCTACTGAACCCCGTACTGTCACCGACTGGACAGACCGTCTGGTGGAGGCTATCCAGGCGAACAGCAAACGCATTAAAACACTCCTGCGGCACCGCAGGTTGATCCGCATCTGGCTCATCTATGGGAGGCCCGACAGGGACTTCTCAAGCGCTGGCGTCACCAGCGACAAAATCGTAAATTGAGACCCCGCATAGCTGCTTTCACTCGTGAGGCAGAAGAATACGCGAACACCTTAGCCCGCGCAAACTGGGCAACCTTTTGTAACGACCTCAAGGGTACATTAAGCACTAAACACACGTGGTCCCTCCTACGCGCTCTCTTAGATCCAAAAACCACTAAATCTGAGACACAAGTAAGCACACAACGTCTAATACAACTAGAGCTTCAAAAGGGTACAGACGTAATTGGCCAACTATGGGACACTTATATACCCGCATGCCTTCAGTCAGCAGATCGACCCAATCTACCTCCACCTAACCCGGAACTTGATGCCAGCATTACCTTAACCGAAGTCCGCCGAGCACTCTTTAGTATTCACCGTTCTATGGCGCCGGGGCCGGATGGCATAACGTACAAGGCGCTACTCAATCTGGGCGATGTCTCGCTTCAGGAACTCACGAAGCTCTTTATTAACCACTGGCACGCTGGGATGCGTCCGTCAGCCTGGACACATGGCAGCGTGCGATTTATACCCAAACCGGGCAAACCCCTCACTCTTCAAAATTTGCGCCCCATCTCCTCAACGAGCTGTGTCAGCAAGCTCTTCGAGCAAGTTAATCTCAACCGCCTGCAACCGTTCCTAGAAACAACAGGCTTCCTCTCCAACGTTCAATTTGGCTTCCGTCCAAACATCTCGGCGCAAGACGTACTTCTCGGCCTGTAAGTCTCTCTCTTTTACACCAAGCGCCGTACAGCCGCTACGCGAGCCATACTGGCCCTGGATATTCATAAGGCTTTCGACACTATAAGCCATGACCATATCCTGACGTCATTAGCCACCACCGGCTGTGGCTCCCGCATATGGCAATATGTTCGGGGCTTCCTTCAGGGGCGCACGGCAAAACTCTATCTCGGGATGTCGCCTCCGAGCTTTTCCCCCTGCCTAACCGGGGAACCCCACAAGGGGCGGTCCTATCTCCTTTACTTTTTAACATTGCCCTAACGCCACTGGCAAAGGCCCTTGCTGCTATCCCAGGGCTCCACACGGCCATATACGCAGATGACATAACCCTCTGGACAACGGGAGGATCCATTAGAACAGCCCAGGAACAGCCATAGACATCACCACCACCCAATTAGCAAACACAGGCCTCCGTTGATCTCCAATTAAATCGGAACTCTTGCAGCTGAAACCCCTGCCCAGTGACCCCCCCTCCCTATTGAACTGCACATGTATGGGAATCCAGTGCCCATTGTGTCTCAGGTGAAGATTCTCGGCCTTCTCATTAACAACACACTCGATGCTACTCCCACCCTTCAGCTCTTGCAAAGACAGACCAAACAGGTGGCTCCACTAATCAAGCGTGTGACTGAGCGCAATCATGGGCTTTCTGAACGCGAGGCCCTTAATAAGACAAATGCATTAATCATCAGCCACATTACATACCTCCCATACCACATACTCACTCAGCGCCAAACACAACAGGCATACATCCTAATACGCACGGCTGTCACCTCCGCCCTGAGTATTCCACGGATGGTTAGCACGAAACGCCTCCTGGCCACTGGTGCCCACAATACCGTGATCGAATTAATAGAGGCTCAACGCACCAACCAATTAGTCCGCCTGAGTCGCACGGAAACAGGACAATGCCTACTGCGACAGCTCCGTCTCAATCGACCCATTCCAACCCCAACAAGTCCTACACCTTACATGATTTCTCTGCGCATGCAGGATCACATATATCAGAAGCCCCTACAGCGCAATGTGAGAGCTAGCCTCCATCAGAGTAGGCGGCAAGCTCGAGCGAGCTATTACACCAAAGCATACAGCAACCGCTCCGATATCCTTTATGTCGACGTGGCAGAAAATTCTAAAGTAGGATTCTTCACGGCAGTCGCAGCCTATGAAGACGGCTCTGTGGGGGCCGCCGCCACTATCCGAACTAATTCCCCTGCAGAGGTGGAAGGAGCCGCCATGGCACTTGCGCTGGCCCACTCCACCATTGACAAAAACATAACCGAAATTTGCACAGATTCCCAGGCCGCATACCTCCACTATCTAAAGGGCGTGGCGACGCCGGCCACACACCGTATTCTTGCCACAGCCACCTCTCTCGACCGAACGGTTACTCTGTCGTGGATCCCTGGGAATTCCTTGATCCCCGGTAATGAGCGCGTTCATGCGCTGGCCCGAGAACTCTCCTCCCGGACCACGGACTATCGGGCACCCAACCCTACGCAAGAGGCCCCATTGGTTCTTTATACATATCATCAAATCATCACATTCTACAAACTCAACCGCATGACATTACCACCTCCGCACAGTACTTTGTCGCCCTTATCCAACGCCACATGGCGAAAATTACGGACGGACTGCTTTATTTCACCCTACCGTCTCTCATGCTTTCACCCCTCATTTCCTCCTCATTGTAACACCTGTGGCGTGCCCAGATCCACACTTTTCCACTACCTTTGGGAATGTCCTTCCCCACAGGCAGTACCCCCCATCCCCAATCCCACTCATTCTTCCTGGAAGGCTGCTCTACGGACCGCTCAGCCCGCCGGCCAGAAATGGCTGGTGGATCGGATCTTACGTGAGGCACAAGCCCGTGGACTCCTGGGCCTGTAGGAGACCATCTGGAAGATTTTTTTCCTTCCTTTTTTCTAATAAAAGTTGTTTCCATCCATCCATCCTTAGTATTCCTTCAGCTAGTGGAATTATTCAGCCAGCCTCATAATTGCGACATGCCGAACGCGTCTCGGTTATTAGGTGTTTGGATTTTGAATCAGAAGCAGCTAGCTCATGCGGTGAGCGGCGAACAACGCAGCGCATATCCAAAGCACGTTCACCACGAAGCTTGCGGCTTGCTGCCCGTTCGTTCGGCGCGGAAGCTACGCTGGCGTTCGTGGCATCGAGTTTGTCGAGAACGATATGCCGACAAACTACGACTCCAAGTTGAGTCTCGCGCGTTTCGGCAAGGCCCCTAGGCAGCGCTTCTACGTGGTTTGCCGCTCCGTGCGTCCGTTTCACCGTACGTATAGCAGAGCGATTTATCTAACGGGCAAGGCGTCGCGCCGAACGGAGATGGCGTTCCGTGGACTCCCTGGCAGTGCTGCAACACGCTGTCTCGTTAAACTGCTAAAAGCGAAGCTTAAGCGTCCTTCAATTTTTTATACACAGTACTGCGCATGCGACGCGTCGTTTTGGTGATAGAGCGGCGTACGGCGAGGCAGCGATGATGTGCGCGGCGCACCTATGGGGTCTCTCTGGATACCATGGTATCGGGTCATGCGCACAACTGCTCATCCGCGTGACGTCACGCGCGGCTCCGACGGTGGAGCGGGCACGCGGAAGCGCGCACCGCACCTGCTGCTCTTCTCCGGTTGCCATGGCAACGGCGCATGCGCACAACTTGTTTCCCCAGGCCACCTCAAAGTGTTTGAATGGTAGCACAGTGTTGCTCTCGCTACAAAAATCGCCAGTGGCTTAGCTCCCCTAGACCAGGATATACTTAGCGGGAGGTACGTTTCCCTGGCTGAGCTTGTTGGCACTGAATATTTAGCAATGAGAGACATGGCCTACACTGTAGAGTGGAATTTTCTGCTTGACCAGAATGCCTTTGCAAGTTCCACAAACACTCGCCACGGTCTCATCCGACCATTCTGGTAATGCCAAACGCAAAGTGTCGTACATTGGATTACTCAATGGTGTCAAGTCATTTTGGTGCTACAGTCTGTCGCACACACTACACATCTGTCCGAACGGATTGTTCACAAAGTCTGCTTCAAATGTCCAAGTCGCAGTTGCACTTTCGGAAACTCGAATGGTGTGATCATACACACGACGGGCCTTCGTGCCCTCTTCGGTTGGTTACCGTTGACTGACGCCTTCCATAGGCTTCATCTCGGCGGTTATGCGTCGTCTATTACGCTCGGCAGTCTGGCATCTCCGTTTGGCAAGCCGCTACTCTCTCTGTTCGGGCGTCTCCGCTGCTCTCTTCGCCTTCTGACGCTCCTTCTCTGTTTGTTGAGTAGCCAGGCGACGACCCCAGGATCGGATGAGTTAATGTTCTCTTGTCCATACCGCCGTCTAGCATCGGCTGGACTCGCCTTCCGTGCATCCACATCAAGCGTTGCGGTACAGCCGCCGAATACATCTCTGCCTCTTATGCGCAATGCTGCACATGCGACGACGCGCGGTTCAGGTGGTAGAGCGGCGTGCGGCGAGGCGGTGGTGACGAACACGGCGCAGCTGTGGGTTCTCTCTGGTTACGGTTATATCGGCGCATGCGCACAACTGCTCATCCGCGTGACGTCACGTCCAGCTTCGACGGTGGAGTGGGCGCGCGGTCGCGGCGGCGACGAAGCGCGCGGCGCACCCACTCCTTCTCTCCGGTTGCCATTGTAACGGCGCATGCGGACAGCTGGCCTCTCCCATGTACCATGGTAACGGCGCATGCGCACAACTTTCCTCTTTGTTGTACCGCGAAACGCTCGACTGGTAGCTTATACCCCGTTTCAAACATTAAGTGCACCGCTGTGAAGGCTACGGAAGTGGTCCGAAAAAAATAAACAGAGGTGGATCTCTTCGCGCTGTCCTGTGGCCGTGTGCTCTAACGCGTCGCTCTGGAGAATCGACATGCAACTAGGGGTGCATGGGTTCAATTCCCACATGGCAAAACTTTTCTCGCACATTTTTTTTTCTTATCGCAAGTTGCATATCGCGTGGCTTGAATGAGAAGTCTCGTTTTGTTCAGAATCGTTTGGTTACTATGCCATGCTCTGAACGGAACTGCATGCATCCGTTCATTTGATGCATACCGCGTTAATGTGAGCGGTCCGAAATCCGTAGTCAGTGAGCTCGCACCGGCTTTTGGTCAGCAGTGGCTGTTTTCTTTTGTGTGAAAAGATGACGTTCATTTGTCGGGTTTAATTAGCACAGTGGTGAATGCTCCGACGTGCCCCAATTTCGATTTTTCCATTGCCCCTCGAGGAACCCAGTCCTTTGTGGGCCTCTTTTAAGGTACATGGCATGTTATGACTGGTTCCGCGCAACCGGTTAGCGGCGGATCCAGTTCTCGCCAAAAGAGTCTGGTACCGACTTTGGCACTGCGCTGTAGAGTAGCCCAAAGGACTTGGCGAGAGCAATTATTTTTTACTGATCGTAAAGATCAGAAGGAATATGTCGGTTAATTTAGAAAGCTGTTTTATTATACATGAGCGCAGAAAACATAATCTAGACTTCTTAATCGCCTATTTTCTGACTGTATATATGCAACATTCTTGTGCATATCTGCAATTCTTTTGTTTTTGTTCAGGTATTCTTCGTTCTTAAGCAAAGCGCGTTTTCATTTGTCATTGAAAAGAGAGCTCTAGACCTTGGCTATGATATGCTGCAGAATAACAGTATATTTAAACTGATGGGTCAAATTATCTATACACACACCCCCACCAATATGGCCAGTGTTCCCGTGATAAGTGTTAAATTTATAACAGTGTCTCGATTCACACAGTGACAGAAAATAGTGCTGCCTCAAAAGTTACAGATTTGTTGTCGTGAAGAAATGTATGAAGGCAATACGGCGGCAAGTCAGATTGTCTCGATTTCCCTGCTCTCCTAGAAGAGCAGAAGCTGCCCAGGCAGGATTTTCATGCAGCCAGTCATAAAGAGTCCCGAGCTGTGGGAGTGCAGTATAAGTTGTACAACGCTATGAAGAAATATTTCGCAAGAGCAAACAATAAACGAGACAGGGCAAAAAAGAATGTTGACCGCGCAGTGTTGGCGAGAAATGGTTTATTCTGGAAACAGCCAGTGGCATGGATCACAGTTCATACAAATTAAAGGACACGTGGAGTAAAGGTACACCAGCAGACAATCAGTCAAATGATCCAATACTAAAAAAATGTGCAGGCCATCGAACAACATTATATCATACAACGAGAACCTGACCAATGTCTGGACAGTGTTCAAAAAGCAGTGCATTTTAAGTCAACAAAATCAAATTTCTGGGACATGTACTAACAAAGGCATCACTCGAAACAAACAAATTAACACTGAACCGAGCAAGAGCGAGCTTGAAATCATTCACATCCCCCAAATATAAGGACAAAACATACAGTTCTGGCTACCTCAACGCTGGCACTTCTGCATTGCATAATGTGTCAAAACGACCACAGATTGACAGTAACGCAAGACAACACCAAGCCAGTACTCCCTTTTCAGGACATCAAGATCAGACACCCATACATACCATTCCCAACCCTCATACACAAAATGAGGCTCATTCTTAGGGCTGTGTGAATGTTCGAATTTTGTTTACATCAAATTGAATAAATTCCTGTTCTATTAGTCATATGAATCGAACAGTACATGTTCAAAACTATTTTAAACGAATCGAATTTGCTCTCAGGTTTTCAGATACTGTTCGAATAAATGACACAACGCTTGATTAAACTCAACTGTACTTTTCTGCAATTAATCTCTCAAAAACTGCACACATTGGCGACGTGTAACACTATTCATATTCTAAATGGAAAAAGTACTATTTTCACTGCCTTACAAATTTTACTTCTATACTGACACTATTAACACGACCACGCACCACCACCACCTACACCTCCTCCTCCTCCGCCCTCAAACTGCACACATTGGCGACATGTAACACTATTCATATTCTAAATGGAAAAAGTACTATTTTCACTGCCTTACAAATTTTACTTCTATACTGACACTATTAACACGACCACGCACCACCACCACCTACACCTCCTCCTCCTCCGCCCTCCCCACCCCCACGTCTTTCACATCCACCTCAACACCTACACTACAATTTGCTGCCTGATACGATTTGATGCTGATGAGCATGTGCTTTTACACACATGCACACAAAAGAGTGATCACAGCATGCCGACGAGCCTTCTCTCTTTCCTCGGTAGACTGATCAACATACACGCCAACATGCACACATATTTTCTCCTTTCCACCCACACACGCACAAAGTTGATCATAGCATGCTGATGAGTGATCTCTCTCATCTCAGTAGCATGTGTATTACACATCCATTCGAAGTGAAACAAGTTCCGCAATGTTACTTAAATCTTCATCAATGAAATGAGTGATCGACTCATCTGAAGAGGAGTTGCACGAGCCACAAATGCTGTGCACAACCGGTTCAATTTCAGGGTCCACAATCATATCGCGTTGCCATGCTTCAGCCGCAACCTGTTCCACATGAATACAACAGTTTTGCCAGCTTTCCTGGCTTACAGACGTTAGTGCTTCCGGCAGGAGCTTTTCCACTTCAGCCAAAGTGAAAAATTTGTTGCAACTTGCGATGTATACCTTCACCCGGCTCCAGACAAGTTCAATGGTGTTGAACTCGCAGTGGTACGGTGGTAAACGAAGCACTTCGTGGCCATGGGTAGCTGCCAGGGTGTTGACGCGGTACACAACGCTGGGCGTGTTTACCTTTTGAGAAAGCTCCAGCAGTTCTGCCCTCAACATGACCTGTGACCACGGAACACCTTTCTTTGTGAGCCAAAGCTGAATGTCAGCTTTGCGCGTAGACTTGGTAGGTGCTTTTTCAAGAGCCACGCTATGATATGGAGCATTGTCCATGACGACAGTGCTATTGGCCGTAATGTTTGGCAAAATCTTGTCGGTGAACCACTTCTCAAAGTAGTTGCCATCCATCTCAGAGTGGAAGGCAGCGTGGTTTCCCTTTTTTGCTCGGAAGAAGTCAGCAGCGTCTTGCACGAATCCTGTTGCACTGCTCCCAGCATGTACAAGGATCAAACGGAAATAATGCGGCTCAATGCGTCAGGAGCTGTTCTATAGTTGCTACATGGCGCTGTGAATTCATGGTAGTACCAAGCCCATGAAATCTCGAAACGTGACGAGTAGTTGCTGCCACGGTTGGCGCTGGGATCTAAGGGTGGTAGCAGACCCCACGAAAAGTCGAAACGTGATGAGTAAGAGCTCACGCTCACAAAAATCGAAGGGGACACTTAAGCTTCGCGTTAAGTGCTTGACGTGATAAATTAATATGCGCCATATTTTCAGAATTGTTTATTCTGTACGTAACTTTCGTAGATTCCTATGCGTCCTCATAACCGCTCGTGGCGCTGTGGAACAGCGATGGACCACTGCCCTGCGGTGGCATGCGTTGCCATCGAGGGGACTTGTGCGACCCAGGTTGCTCTTTTCGAGCTACTATTAGCACCAATCATGAATTTAACTTCCGCCTGCCTCAGCGCACACTTTGTTGACAATTCGCTCTAGGTGACCACCTGCGGCCTTGGTAGTTTTAAAGGGGCATTTAACGCTATCGCGTTAAATATTGCCTCGCTCGCCACAAAATCCGATGTCGGCATTGACAGCAAAAATCACGGCCATGGCTCTGAGAGGTTGTCCCCAGAGAGCAACCCAGGAGGCAGGTGGGCCACCTAGGTCACGTGACCTGGCGGCATCATCATAACCTGGCCACTGGATAGTGATGAAACTGCACTCATAGTCCAATACTCAGGCAGATATTCACCACCTGTGTGGGTTTGCCCTGCGCTGAAGCCGACAATAATTCGGCACCTGGCGGCAGTGTGTGTCTCACCGACCAATCCTGATTCATATATCGCTTGGACGCAGGGACCACATTGTCGCTCACTCCTTGACTTCATTAGATCACCGAACCTTTTTTCATTTATTTGAGCATTCTGGTCATCCATCATTACATACCCTTTTATGCCCTGTATCAATAAACATCCCTTTTAAAAAAAACTGTTCACCATGACAGGTGAAGGTTCACTTAAACCTTGGTCGCTTAGGAAGAGCAACCTGAACCGCACAAGTGCCGCCGATGGGAGCACATGCCTGTTCTCTTGTTGCTGCCAGGAAAAATGAAAAGGAAAGAGCACAGGCCTGCCCACTGGCTCAAGCTGAGCCACAATCGCTACCACGTTCTGAAAGTAGCAGAGTTTAAAGATAGGATAGAAAGATAGGATAGAAAAGACGCGCGCCATAATGTCCCAAGCCGGTCCCGGAGGCAGTGCAATATCGGGCCAACCGGCTGCGGCTGTCGTTAACGCCTCATTTTGTTCCTCATCCAATGCGGCCTCCACGGCTTGGTCGAAATTGCTCGGCTTGCGCGAGAGCACGAACCGGCGCACGGGGTCTTGCAGACCAGCCACGAACAAAGCGGTCATTTCCTCTTTAAGTATATCCTCCGCGTATTTCTTTTTTAGCTGGTCTCCTTCCTCCTCCCTGCTTAACGTATCGCGCGCTAAGCGCTGAAGCCGTGACGCAAACGTTCGCACGTCCTCCCCTACCATCTGTCCGGCGTCACGGAACCTCTGTACCCGCACGTGACGTGGTTCAGTGTCGAAATGCTCAAACGCGAGCTTCTTAAATTCTGCAAATGATTTTGTGGATTTTACCTTTTCGTCTCGCCATGCAAAATCATGAGCAGCTCCTGCCATCTTACACCTCGCCATTCCCAGCATTTGAGCATCGGACCATCCTCCCATTTTCCCAATCTCTTCTAGCATGGAAAAGAAATCGCAGATTGGAACCCCTGTCTTATCTCCCGTAAACGTCGGAATGACGCTTCCTAATGCCAGCATGCTTGCTCCGAGCGACGGCTGTGGAGTGGGAGCTCCCTCAGATACAGACATTTTTTTTTTCTCAAGCCCTCCAGTGCCTCAAGAATCTCAAATGGGGGTAAAAGTCCCACAATCAGTCCCGTGATTCCCTTTTGATTACAATTTTGAAGTCATGAATGTCACAGCATTCAGAGGACATTTGCTTTTGAGACCCCACTTCTGACACCAGTGTGATGACCCCCATAATGCGCAGGTCCACACGGGACGGAGAGGCAAAGAGACACCGTATGGCTCAGTTTAAACAAACAGATATATTCAATAATTACACATGATTAAGATTATACATCAGAGGCTGGGGCGTCCGAGCTTACGTGCCGACGACTTCATGGGGACGATGGAGGGGCTCCGGAGTTGATCTCGAACGGTTGCTGGCAGAAGCTGCACG
Source organism: Amblyomma americanum (assembly GCF_052857255.1). Taxonomy (NCBI): domain Eukaryota; kingdom Metazoa; phylum Arthropoda; class Arachnida; order Ixodida; family Ixodidae; genus Amblyomma; species Amblyomma americanum. The sequence continues at coordinate 65,298,365 of NC_135506.1, read as the reverse complement.
CCGTCGGGCTTCGGCGCTGAAGGCCCCCTTGGCGAACGATGTCGTCCTGAGCGTGCCTTCTTCGGTACTCCTTGTCGATTTTTATATCCTCTTATCCCCACACTCCCTAGGGTGAGGACGCCCACGCCGGAGTGGGGGGGGGGGGGCTAGGGCTTTCACTTGGGCGCACAAACACCCCACCGCACTTATGGTCTCGCCCCCCTCACGTGTTGAGTCCGAGGGAAAGAAGGTTGTCTTCGAGGTAGCGCATAGTGTCCGCTGTGGTAAGGCGCGCTCTGGCCCGCTGTCGGTTCCCGCTGGTCACCGGCCTCCGTTCTCCATCAAATGACACTCGCCCCTCAAGGCCGGAACGCGAGGTCACTAAAAGGCCGGGAAAGTGGTCCCTTGTCCTGGGATGTGCTCGGGAGGGTTGATTGATGAGGCCCGCCGTCTTGCCACGGGGCCAGGCCCGCCGAAACGAGGCCGACCTGGAACGGCCACGGCAATTGGGGAAGATAACGCCTGTCTCCCAGCGGCGGCGGCGGCGGCGGCGTTCGACTCGTGCCGACACTATGGAAAGGGGGTCCGGTTGGGCTTAAACCCCTTCGTTCTGGTCGTCACTCTCAACGAGTATGGCTCGGTAATTGATGATGCCGCTGTCATCTGCGTCGTCTCCGTGCGGTCCACGGCGGCAGGCCCAAAAGCAATCTCACTCAAGTTGCTTGCAGCCATATACAGTAGAAACATGAAAGGGGGTCCGGTTTTGCTTTCGCCGCCACTGGGGGCACCGTCTACGCCGCGCCGTCGAACGGGGACCCTCGTAGCACACACAAGGAACGTCACACTCGCTCACCCTCCAGAAGAATGTTCTCCGAACATTTGAGTCCATGCAGCTCCCCTTGTCTTTCTGAATCGCCTCGCACAGTGCGTCCGACAAAACACTTTTCGCTGCACTCAACACCACTGCACAACACCATATGCCTCCGCTGTCATAACTGGCGTCTCCAGGGGCAGCACTGATCTTCTTTTACAGATAAACATGAAACTCAGCACCCAAGCCTCTCCTTTCTAGTCCAAACTGGACGAAATAAATTTACCACAGTTACAAAGGAGCTCCCACTTCTAGCACGATCACGGCACAGACAAAAATATAGATAACGAAAGGAAGTAGGGCAGGTTCTGCATGCGCTCCGCATGCTCTCCTGTGAAGGTGTTACTTAATGACAGAAAGGTTTAACTACCAACTCCGATAACTTAACACATAAGCACATAGCAATATTATGAGCTGCGGCATTACACAATTCTAACCAGTTCACAACTCCGCTCTGTTTACGCCATTAGTCCGACTTAGCTTTCCGATTTCGCAGCGGATATCGGCCTTCATGAGTCATACTAAGTAAGTCTGTCACCCTTTGTCTGCTTTGGGACTCGCGAGGGCTCGTGGCAGGAGCCTCTCCTGGCGTTATCTGCGCGGCAACCTCGCGCGCTTCTTCTTCTAGCAATGCATGAAGTAAATCCGGTGGCATTCCGGCCGTCACCTCTGGCGCCTGCCGAACAAATGCAGGAGAGGGCGTTTCTTGCGAACTATCTGCGCGCTCCGCTTCACTTCTGTCCCCATCAAAATCCGCGCTTTCCCTTTCCTCATTTCATGAATACTGAACCGGTGCCGACTTGAGGCGATTTGCGTGTATCCTTATCAAGCGCCGGTTCACGTCTCGGACTCTGAAGTTTACCGGAGAAAGCTTCTCGACAACCTCGCACGGTCCTCTCCACTTCGTCTGGAACTTACGAGCTAGCCCAATCTGCCTTTGGCAGTTTTGAATGTACACGCTGTCCCCCACATCAAACGGCGCGTCTCTAGCACTGCGATCGTGCACCTCCTTCCTGCGCTTCGCCGCTTTCTTTAAGGCCTCCTTTGCGATGTCCCTCGCCACTTGCAATCGCGATTCTAGCTCAACCTTATAGTCGTCCAGTGAAGCGTATGGGACACGACGGGGGCGCTCTGGCACTTCACTAGGCTGGTCCGGGTCTCGCCCGTAGAGAAGAAAGAATGGCGATTCGCCCGTTCTCTCGTGTGCTGCGGAATTGTAGGCAAACATTGCATACGGGAGCCACAAGTCCCAGTCCCGCTGGTCGCGCAAAACAAAATGCGACAGGAACACGGCCACGGTTTGGTTCAGTCGCTCCACCGCGCCGTTGCAAGCCGGATGGTACGGTGTTGTCTGCTTCTTAGCGATCATAAGCAGCTCGCAAACTCTCCTCATTAGCTGCGACACGAAGTTCGTTCCCCGATCTGTCAAGAGTTGCCTCGGGGGTCCATGTCGGAGCACGATCTGTTCGACAAATGCTCTTGCAACCGTGTCTGCCTTCTGATCTGGGAGTGCTACCGCTTCCGCGTATTTTGAAAGGTGATCGACAAATACTAAAATGTACTTGTTTCCGGAAGTGGTCGTGGGCAATGGGCCCATTATGTCCATACCTGCCCGCTCGAAGGGAGCCGAAACTTCAGGGAACGGCTGAATTGGAGCTGGTCTTCGTCCCTTGGGTGTTTTTCTTTCGAGACAGGAATGACACTTCGCACAGTAGTCTCTAACATCCTGTCGCATGCCACTCCAAAAGTACAAACGCTCCACACGCCTGCGTGTCTTCGCTACGCCAAAATGACCGGCGCATGGCGCGTCGTGAAACGCGCGAAGAACCCTTTCTGTCCACGACCGAGGTATGACGACTCTCTCCCAAGCGGTTTTCTCTGGTCTCCCTTTCCTGGTTGGCCTCGTGCGTCGACACAGGGTGCCGTCTTTGCCAATGAAATAACCTAGCTGTTCGGGGTGAGACGGTGCGCCCTCTAAGCTTTCGATTATTCGCTTCAGGTCAGGATCTTTGCACTGCTTTGTGCGTAATTCGGCGGGGTCGACTAAGGGGACAAACTCATCTATAGCTGCCACGGCAGCTGTGCGGCTGAGTGCATCAGCATTCAGATGTGTCTTTCCTGACTTGTGCTCAACTTCAAAGCAGTATTCCTGCAGGTGTAGATTCCATCTAGCGAGTCGAGAGCTAGGGTCCCTGACACTCATCACCCATTTCAGAGGATGGCAGTCTGTGACTAGCTTGAATTTGCGGCCGTAAAGGTAGCATCTGAAGTGCTTTACTGCCCAGACAACGGCGAGGCACTCCCTTTCCGTAGCTCCGTACTTTTGCTCTGTGGGGCTCAGCTGTCGGCTAGCAAAAGCAACGGGATGTTCTTTGCCCTCGATAACCTGAGATAGCACGGCACCAACTGCGAACTTTGACGCATCTGTGGCCATAACGAAGGCCAAATTAAAATCCGGGTGGCGCAACAGCGGTGCACTCATTAGCTTCCTTTTCAGGGCCCCAAAAGCATCCTCCGCGTTTTCGTCCCAGCGAAAGGCGACATTTTTGGCTGTTAAGGCGGTGAGCGGCTAAGCGAGCTTGGCGAACTCCTCTATGTGCCTTCGGTAGTAACCGACCAGGCCGAGAAACTGCCGGACCTGGCGGACGCTAGTCGGGGATGGAAAATCCGAGACACACCTTAGTTTCTCAGGGTCCGGTCGCACGCCGTCAGCTGAAACAACGTGCCCGAGGTATTTCACCTCGTTTTTGAGGAATTGGCACTTAGACGGCTTCAGCTTGAGACCCGCTCCTCTTAGTCGCACCAAAACCTGCTCAATATCGTGCAAATGGTTCTCAAAACTGTCACTGTATATGATTATTGCATCCATATACACGAAGCACAGCCTCCCCAGAAGACCTGCCAGGATAACATCAGCGGTTCTCTGCCAGACAGCAGGGCTGTTGGCCAGACCCATCGGCATTCTTTTCCATTCATAGTGCCCTGAGGGCGTGTTGAATGCCGTTTTCTCGGCATCTGCCGGATTCATTGCTATCTGCCAGAATCCCGCCGCCATGTCCACTACCGTGAAGTACCTGGCAGAGCCCAGCTGAGAAAGCGTCTCCTGTATATTGGGGATTGGGTATGGATTGATGCGAGTTACGGCATTTAGTTTGCGGTAGTCCACTACCAATCGATACGAGCCATCTGGCTTTTCCACCAATAGTGCTGGTGCTCCCCAGGGTGACTTTGAGTGTTCGACAATGCCGCGATCAATCAGGTCCTGCACCTGCCGCTCCATCTCCTCACGTTGGGAGTAAGGAATCCTGTACGCACGCTGGTAAACGGGCGATGAAGTGCCGGTTTCTATCCTGTGCTTTATAACGCCACAGCAGCCCAAATCCAGGTTGGACGCGGCGAATACCTCCGAGTAGTCGTTCAGCAAACCAGCCAGAGCCTCCCTCTCCCTGGATTTTGCGTGAGAAAGATCGAACGACACCTTTGGAGCAGCCGAAGGACTAGCATGCTCTACAGTTGCGAGTACGGTATCGGTGGGCTCACGTTTCTCTATCGCAGAGGTGACGAAAGCCAATGTTTTGTTCTTGGGAAGGCTTAGTGGCTGCTGGCTACAGTTAACCACCCGTAGGGGCACTCTGTGGGCGTCATTAACTGTCACGAGGCACGCGGCTGCCTTCAGGCCATTACTGAGAGAGTCGACCGGCTCAAGCACTCCCACGGCGCCGCTCTCTACATCTGAAGGCACAAACGCGTACAAAATGTGCTCCGACCAAGGAAGGACGACCGCCTCATCGACCAGCCTGACGGCAACCCGCGAATATACCTTCTCCAATGATCCCACTGTTTGACGGGTGTCAATATCGGTAATGCGAATTTCAGCCCCTCTCCTGTTCAAAAGCGGAACTTTTGAGCCGCCCGCATTAACCTCTTCCTCAGAGAATGAGACTACTACCTTCCCTTTTCTCAAAACATCCTGCCCTAATATACCTGACACTCTGTTTGGCAGAGACACCGTGTCCGGGCATACGTAGCAGGGGTGCTCCAATGCAATTCCGCCGAGAGAGAAGTGTAACCGGTAGAGTCCACTTATGCCAAGAGGATCCATCGTTATGCCTACAAATTTGGTTGCCATACCACCAGACGCTTCCAACACCTCGCGGTCCCCCTTCCTTCGAAGCGTGTTAAAACTGCTCTCCTTAAGCAATGCCACCTTTGACCCCGTATCTATCAACAATTCCATGCAACAACCATTTAACTTGCAACGCACAACAGGGCATGCCTCGTCGGCCACACAAACTACCACCACCTCATCATCCACTGCTCCCTCCCCATGCTCCTCAGGATGGGGAGGACTATCTAGTTTTTTGTCTCGGTATCTGGAGCCCCGCTGTAGGCTTGCTTAGGGCGTGTCTCGCCTGCTTCTCTTTGCCGCTACCCACGGCGCACGTTTTGGCAAAACCTGGCGATGTGTCCGCGACCCTGGCAAGCGAAGCATACGATTTCTTCAAAATCTCGCATACCGCGCCTGTAGCTTTGTGGCGGTCTCCGGTTTCCATCGAATGGGCGCTGGAAACCGGATCAGTAGTCGAGCGCCCTATCCACTGAGCCACCGCGGCGGGGCTCGATCCCGACCGCGGCGGCTGCGTTTTTATGAAGGAAAACGCTAAGGCGTCCGTGTGCTGTGCGATGTCAGTGCACGTTAAAGATCCCCATGTGGTCGAAATTAATCCGGAGCCCTCCACTACGGCACCTATTTCTCTCTTTCCTCTTTCACTCCCTCCTTTATCCCTTCCCTTACGGGGCGGTTCAGGTGTCCGACGATATATGAGACAGATACTGCGCCATTTCCTTTTCCCCGAAAACCAATTATAATTATATACTGCGCCATTTCCTTTCCCCTAAAAACCAATTATTATTATTATTTCACTCCCCAATTTATTACCCTCGCTTACGGTGTGGTTCAGGTGTCCGCGGATATATGAGACAGACACTGCGCCATTTACTTTTCTGGAATACCAATTATTATTATTTTCGCGAGATGCGGTCATCCGATGAACGCTGCGGCCTATTGCTGCCGTGACACATCTCTGCCGTGTTGCAAATGGGTTGCAAGCCCCAAGAGTAGCGTTGGCCTGGCGGCCTGGGGCAAAGCTGGAAACATTCGAAGGTCCCGGCAAAGGATGAGTCCACTGGCAACAGAACAACTTGTTTATTCTGGCATCGCAAAAGAGCAGCCGGTCAGGGCGACCACGTTACTCGAAGGAAGAAATCGAAGTCTCTCCTTGGCGTCCGGGGCAGCTCCCTTTATACCCACGGAGTCGAGGGCAAGAAGGAACGGCTTGGGACGAGGCGCCCGATACGGCGACGCTCAGACATGTTCAGACGTGACGTGCGCGTCCGCCGGGTCGGCGCCGGTCAGACCTCCTCGCCTCCCAGTTGGGGAGCTCCTCTCCCCGGCTGCCGCGCTTTGACAAGCGTGGGCACCAACATGCACACACACACACACACACACACACGCACACACGACGACACGTGGCATTGAAACCTGCCTGGACGCGCCTGGCGGGAGGCGTTACGGCAGCACTGAACGGGTCCAAATGACCGCCGCTTTGAAGGAAGCCCCGGCGTCCGTTGCATCCGCGCCGGCTATACCGCGCGTCGTAGCCGAAACGTAACAGACCGCCCCGCCGGGAGAAGGAGATCCCGATGGTCAGGGGACTGCATCCGCTGTGCGGAGGGATGTCGCTCGATGATGCTCGTAATCGAAACCGGTCGTCCCTCGACGTTGCTTGAGCGCAGCGCACAGAGAAGGCCTCGTTCTCATGTTCAGGATCACACAGGACACTGCAAAGTGACTTCGGGAGAGTTGCCATTTTTGGTGCTCGTTCCCAGCAAGCGTTAGAACTACGCCGAAACGCAACCGCTCAGTCAGCAATCACGAGACAACCCTCACTAAGCTCTGCCAGGCTCTTTCCCCTTTTATACTACTGCCTAGTTCCTTACAGTAGTCAAGCAGCACTCAGAACGCGTCCACAAATTGGAAAATTGCACTAGAAAGCACATAATCACTTTGAAACACTAAACAAAAGCAATATGTTAAAAATCCTGCCTCAGGAAGAAAACATCACTAACAAACAACTTTGAGGCGGATTCCTACGTTAGGGGCTTCGACTTAAGCCATCGGCGTTACCGTTGAGACTCCCCTTTTTGTAACGCACCTCATTAGAATATTGTTGCAAAGCGAGGCTCCAGCGCAGGAGGCGGCCATTTTTGGGAGAGATGATCTGCAGCCATTGGAGAGGGCAGTGATCCGTCTCAATGATAAACCTCGAGCCGGCTAGGTAGCATGACAATTTCTGAACGGCCCACACGAGACACGCACACTCTTTCTCGGTGGCGCTGTACGCCTGCTCACGACAGGTCAGCTTACGACTAGCATACAGGACGGGGTGTTCCACTTCTCCATTGTCCCTTTGGCACAGTACAACGCCCATGCCTCGCTCACTAGCATCGCACTGAACAACGAACCCTTTTGTGTAGTCTGGCGATCGTAGCACAGGCTGGCTTGTTTGGGCGCTCTTTAAGGCGCTAAAAGCTCTTTCCTTTGTCTCGCTCCAGACGACTGTTTGGGGCTCTGTTTTTCTTAGAGCATCCGTCAGGGGAGCCGCGATATCGGAGTACCTGGGGATGTACCTCTGATAGTAGCCGGCGACACCTAAGAACGACCGAATATCGGTCTTCGTGCGCGGTTGCGGGAAGTCTCACACAGCGGCCACCTTTATTTCAGAGGGGCGGCGACGACCCTGTCCAATCACGTGACCGAGGTAGACAACCTCGACCTGTGCTATTTGGGACTTGGGAGCCTTGGCTGTCAAGCCCGCTTCGCGCAGGCGGGTTAGCACTGCCCGCAAGTGTGCCATATGCTCAGACCATGATGCGGAGAATATCGCTACGTCGTCTGAATACGGTAAAGCGAATTCTTCCTGTCCTCACAACACTTTGTCCATGAGGCTTGAAAAGCAGTATGGCGCGTTCTTCAAACCAAAACTCAAAACTTTAGGACGGAATGTTCCCATTGGTGAAATGAACGCCGCATACCTACTAGCCTCTTCTGTAAGTGGAACCTGCCAATAACCCCTGACAAGATCTAGGGTGGAAATAAACTGAGCGCTACTAACTTTCTCAAGGCGCTCCTCGATGTTAGGGATCGGATAAATTTGATCCTTAGTGATGGAATTAAGCCTGCGGTAGTCGACGCAAGGACGAGGTTCCTTGCCCGGTACCTCAACTAAAATCAAAGGGGAGCTATAATCACTCTCACCCGCCTCAATAACACCGAGCTGTAGCATTTTCTTTACCTCAGCCTCCATAATATCGCGCTGGCGGGGTGACACCCGGTACGCCTTGGATCGTACTGGCTCTGGGGAGGTAAGTTCTATATCATGAGTAAGGACAGAAGTCCTACCAGGCCTCTCAGAGAACTGACCTTGAAACTCTTGTAAGAGTTGGTGTAGTTCGGTTTTCTGCTCAGGCGACAGCGGAGCTTTAATGATTAAGTCACTAATGACCTGATCAGTGTCTTCCCTGTTCGTCACTGAGCTTAGTCCCGGAAGCTCGACCGGAAGGTCTTCTAACTTTCCCGTGTCGGGCATTTCCTCTCCGGTACCTGGTGCCTTCAACGCTACAGGCTCAATTTTATCCAGTTCGGACGTGCTCGGAATATCAGCTTGCTGCGCCTCCGACCCTTTTTCATTGTTCGACAACGTCGGCCCCGCAACTACCGCCTTTGCAGCGAGCTCCCGAACTCTCGATCTGGTTAAGGCCTGAACGCTAGCCTCATCAAACAAAAGCCCCTTCTCGCGCAGGAGGTGATCGGACCTGTTCGAAAATAGGTACGGGTACTGGGGGGGCAACATAGATGACACTACGGCCTCCGTCTCAAGTGCTCCGAAAGGTCCTTCAATAAGCACTTTTGCTACGGGCAGACACACGATATGAGCTTCCAAGGCTTGCTTGATCTATGCGCACTCGCCCGTGAACATATCGGGTTCTACGTAAGAGGGGTCAACTACATCCATTGTAGCTGCGGAATCACGAAGCACTCGGCAATCTTTCCCGTTCACGAGGAAGTCTCGCATGTAAAGCTCGAGAAGCTTCATGTTCTCGTCAGTGCTACATAATGACAAACACACGACTTTTCTTTTTGTTTCTGGACACTGCGCCGAAAAGTGACCCGGCTTCTGGCACGTATAACACACGCGCGCTTGCCTCCTCTCGAACCGCTTTCTGCGTTCGGCTTCGGCTGCCGCCGTCTCCTTACGTTCGGTCGGACTTCTTTCACTCGCATCCGCACTACGTGTGTCCCCCCTTGCTCTCATGGGTGTGAACTTCGGCCTCTCAGACTTGGAGCCAAATTCACCCTTTTGACCGTCCTTAGCTCCGCGAGCCCGACGCGTCACAAACTCCTCGGCTAGCTCGGCGGCTTTAGCCACTGTACTAACGTCTGGCCTATCCAAGACCCAGTACCGCACGTTCTCAGGTAACCGACTATAAAACTGTTCCAGCCCGAAACACTGCAGAATTTTCTCGTGGTCACCAAACGCTTTCTCTTCTTTGAGCCACTCCTGCATGTTTGACATAAGCCTGTAGGCAAACTCTGTATATGACTCACTTCTGCCTTTTTCATTTTCCCGAAACTTCCGACGGAACGCCTCCGCTGACAGCCTGTACTTTTTTAGCAGACTCGATTTCACTTGGTCGAAATCCTCTGCCTCCTCTCTCTTCAAGCGAGCGACTACGTCGGCCGCCTCGCCGGGTAACAAAGTGAGCAAGCGCTGTGGCCACGTTTCCCGAGAGAACCCCTGCTTCTCGCACGTTCGCTCAAAGTTAACCAGGAACAAACCAATGTCCTCTCCAAGCTTAAACGGCCGCATCAGGTCAGTCATTTTGAATGATACCCGTTCTCCTGCACCGTGTGCCGGACTTCCATTACGAGCGCGTTCAATCTCTACCTCGAGACGCTTCATTTCCAAAGCGTGTTGACGGTCGCGCTCTTCTTTCTCTTTTTGCTCTTTACGTTTGCGCTCCTCTTTCTCTTTTTGTTCTTTACGTTCGCGCTCGTCTTTCTATTTTTCTTTTTGTTCTTTACGTTCGCGCTCGTCTTTCTCTTTTTGTTCTTTACGTTCGCGCTCCTCTTTTTGCTCCCTCTCCTCAATTGTCTCAAGGCATTCCGACAGCTCGTCATCCTCAGCCTCCAACTCAAGAATAGCCCTTAGCAGTTCTGGTTTTCTGAGTTTGTCTGAGACATCCAGACCCAACTCTCTTGCAAGCTCCAGCAATTTCGGTTTGCGCAACGACTTCAAATCCATGGCTGCTCCGAATGCTGCTTTCTCTACTGCCTACTATTGTCTTGCCGCAAACTAACCCGGCAGCAACGACAACACAATTACCAGCTCTGTTTCTGACACTAACAAAAGCCTGGCAAAACTCAGAAGAAGAAAGTCCCGCGCTCACCAAACCTCGCAGCCAAGAATTCAGCGCAGTCGTTCCGCTGCAGGCAACCAGTCATCACACAGGGCTCGTTGCACTGCTCCCGGATGGTCGTTCTGCTGCTCAGGATACAGTTGACCGCATATCTTCGCTGCTGGCCTCCGTTGTCGGGATCTCACCGCTGGCAACCAGTTGTTGCAAATGGGTTGCAAGCCCCAAGGGTAGCGTTGGCCTGGCGGCCTGGGGCAAAGCTGGAAACATCCGAAGGTCCCGGAAAAGGATGAGTCGACTGGCAACAGAACAACTTGTTTATTCTGGCATCGCAAAAGAGCAGCCGGTCAGGGCGACCACGTTACTCGAAGGAAGAAATCGAAGTCTCTCCTTGGCGTCCGGGGCAGCTCCCTTTACACCCACGGAGTCGAGGGCAAGAAGGAACGGCTTGGGACGAGGCGCCCGATACGGCGACGCTCAGACATGTTCAGACGTGACGTGCGCGTCCGCCGGGCCGGCGCCGGTCAGACCTCCTCGCCTCCCAGTTGGGGATCTCCTCTCCCCGGCTGCCGCGCTTTGACAAGCGTGGGCACCAACATGCACACACACACACACGCACACACGACGACACGTGGCATTGAAACCTGCCTGGACGCGCTTGGCGGGAGGCGTTATGGCAGCACTGAACGGGTCCAAATGACCGCCGCTTTGAACGAAGCCCCGGCGTCCGTTGCATCCGCGCCGGCTATACCGCGCGTCGTAGCCGAAACGTAACAGCCGCAACGTTGCCAGCGCTAATGCATGCAACCCACATCTCTCAACACCACCACGCACCTCGCGCTCTTGAAGAGTTTACTGACACAGGGAGCTAGTCATGCGCCCTTCCTTTCCTCAAATTATTAGGAGTCTAGAGCGTTACCAACGCCAATGAACACAATGAACGCCGACGGCGAGCGCTCGGTTTCGGCGGCGGGGATCGGCTGAGTGGCGTCATAGCTGTCACGTGATTTTTTTTCGGTTCAAGGTCAAATGCGCGCACACGGCGCACTCAGGGAAGAAGCTGCGGAGAAAAGTAAAGCTTTCGCTATAAAAATTCGAAGGGAACATTGGAGCTTCGTGTTAAGTACGTGACGTGATAATTTAATATGGGTTAATGATCATATGTTTTGAATTGGTCATTCTGTACATATCATTCATGGATTCCTACGCGTCCTCATAACCGCTTTTGGCGCAGCGGAAGTTCATAGCGAATGTCCGGATGAGTCCAATTGGACTCATTTTTGGAAATGTGGCGGGAAGTTTGAAGGTTGCTTCACTTCCGCCACCGGTTGGCCCGGTATTGCACTGACTCCGGGGTCGGCCATTGTCTTTAGCGCGTCTTTACTATCCTGTCTTCCTATCCCATCTTCCAAATCTCCTACTATCTGCACGTGGTAGCGATTGTGGCTCGGCTTGAGCCAGTGAGCAGGCCTGTGCACTGTCCTTTTCTTTCTTCCTGGCAACAACAGAAGATGAGAGCGATGGACCACTGCCCTGCCGTGGCATGCTTTGCCACTGTTAGGCTTGTGCGACGAAGGTTGCTGTTTTCGAGCTACTTGTAGCAACCAATCACCAATTTATCTGCCGCATGCCTCGGCGCGCAGTTTGCTGACTATTCACTGGGCAGGTTGCGACAACGAGAGAGAATGTTAGGCGACCTGGGTGACCACCTGCGACCTTGGTAGTTTTTCTGGGGCTTTCAACGCTATCGCGTTAAATGCCCCGTTCGACAGAAAATCCGGTCTCGGTATTGACAACCAAAATCAGGGGCATGGCTCTGGCTGTTAGTCCCCAGAGAACAACCAATGAGGCAGATGGGCCACCTAAGTCACGTGACCTTGCGGCATCATCACAACCTGCCCACTTGATTGTGGGCAAACTGCAATCAGAGGCCGACACTGAGGCAGATATTCACCACCTGATGTGGGTTTTCCCAGCGCTGAAACCGACGATAATTCGGCACCTGACAGCAGTGTGTCTCTTGCCGCACAATCCGAATTCATATACCGCTTGGACGCAGGGACCACATCATCGCTCACTGCTTGACTTCATTAGATCACCGAACCTTTTTTCATTTATTTGAGCATTCTGGTCATCCATAATTACATACCATTTTATGCACTGTTTCAATAAACATCGCTTAAAAAAACTGTTCACCATTACAGGTGAAGGTTAACTTAAACACTGGTCGCTTAGGAAGAGCAACCTGAACAGCACAAGTGCCATCGATGGGAGCACCTGCCATCGCAGGTCAGTGGCGCACCACTTAGCCGCTGCACTACTGTGCCAGGAGAAGTATCAGGACACCCGAGGATCTATGTCAAGTAGAGAATGACGTACTGCACATATCGGAATTGCCGCATTTCGCTATCAGCGTCATATCCTTAAGGCAGAGCTTCAGTGTCCCCTCCTATTTTTTTTTCGTGGTGGTGGTAGTGGTTTTATTAAAAATAATAGTAAAAAGGAAGGAAAAGATTTTTGCTAGCCCCGGCATCTGCCATCGATACTGAAGCACCTGAGCTGGGGCAGCGGAAATAAAGGACAGCAGGCAGAATGGAGAAATGAAATGAAAGAGGTGAGGGGACAGGAATAGAGGACAGGGGGAGAAGTAATATGTACAAACTATTTACACAATAAGTAATGTGTCCAGGTTGTGCGCGTGATTAGTTCATTTTAGAGGAATTAAATCACACACGCGCACAGCACTGTGCAGGTTACAACTGGAGTGGGGCGTCCAGTTATTACTTCAAGGTAGAACTCGTGGAGTGTTCGGTCACTGCGTGTAACTACCTGACGGAGAACAGACGGGACGTCAAGCCCGTGTGTTCGAGGAATGCACAGAGGCTCACCAAAGTTCGCTCACGAGTGCGCGCACTGCCCTGCGGCCACAACAGCGCCTTGATGGAGTCTGGTAGTATGCCCTGCGCCCTATAGGCCGCGAGCATATCGCGACGAGCATTGGCGAACGCGGTACAGTGAAGGAGCAGGTGTTCTAGTGTTTCCACTGCACCGCATCCGTCACACACATCACTCATCGCGATTCCGTGACGCACCCGTCGTTCCCCGGGCCACACGCAGCCAATGCGCGCGCGGAGGATCATCGCACGTTGTGACAGTGTAAGTGCGCGACAGGCGGTGACACTGTCGATGCGCTCACCTCCCGCGATACTTGGGTCGGGGTGCTGCTTTCGGAGATGGTCGTGGATGGCCGCACGCACGTCCTCCAGCGCAAGGGACAGATTGCTGGCAGGTAGTTGGTGTGCAGCGGTCGCGAGGTCGTCAGCTTCTTCGTTGCCTGCGATGCCGCAGGGTGACCTCGAAGGAAAATTTGGTTTCGAGGAAAGGAAACGGCGCAGTAACTAGCTGTCAGATATCTCGGCCGGCACCTTAAACGCGCCGTAAGAGGTGCGATAAAGTAAGGAATGAAAGATGAAAGGAAAAAAGAGGTGCTGTAGTGGAGGTCTCCGGAATAACTTCAACCACCTGGGAATCTTTACGTAAACTGGCATCGCACAGCACACGGGCGGCTTTTGCGTTTCGCCTCTATCGAAACGAGGCCGCCGCGGTCGGGTTCGAACCCGGGTACTCTGGATCAGTAGCCGAGCGCCCTAACACTGAACCACCGCGGTGAGTTAGAAAATGACCATTTCTGCATATATGGGCATTAACCCACTGAGCTCCGAAAGGTGTGCCGTTTGCTGACCAACGCGAACTGTTACACAAACTCACAAACCACGCACGCAGCAACGGAAACTGAAGTAGTGCCCAATTCTTTCGCGTTCATAGCTCGTAAGGAGCCTTGTGCCCAAGGTAGTTTTTGAAAAGAAACCTAACACTACGCTAGGCAAACCCGCTTTCGCCGTGCGTTGCCGGTTGACCTTCAAGTGAGCCAGAGGTGAAGTTTGGCTGCAGGCCTCGCCTTATGTAGTACACCCTATAGTGTCACACGAGTTTACCTTTCTTTTCGCTGGTAGAGGGCGGTAGAATAGGCCACAGCTTTAATTGAGTGACCAACCACCCGCGATGAACCGTTAATTTTACTGCCACTTACAAGGGTGGCACGGTGGGCGCGTTGCCTATTCAGTGTGTGAAACGCACGCAACGTTACACATGCCAAGCTGCATCCACATGCCCATGCACAACAGCTTTCTCGCTCTTTAACCGGGTTCAACGGTAGCTAAGCAGCAGCTATTTTTAATGGATTTCCCAGACTCTGTCTGCTGACGTCGTATCGGTGTATGATAGCTTAACGTTACCAGGGAAGGCACCCGCACCTCCACTACATCACCATCGCTACGGAACCACCACTTTCCTGTCTTCTTTCACTCCCTCCTTTATCCCTTCCCTTGCGTCGCGCTTCGGGTGTGCACCGAGATGGGTGAGACGGTTGCTGCGCCATTTAATTTCCTCAAAAACCAATTTTCAATATCTAGGCATCCAAAAATACGGCAAAATTACGGGGCTGCCACCACACTGATCGCATAACAGCCGGAATGTTGGTTTGCGGCTTAATTGAATTCTTCTAATAAGTATTTCATGCAATGCGTTAAGTGGACTGCCAGTAATAGAAGCAACAATGGCCTTTACAAAGCTGCAATAAATACATAACCTAATTATGACAGGCAATCCTTCACTAATTCCAGCGCTAAATACGAATAGATATTGTAGCGTGCGTTGCATGAACCGGCTCCAAATGCAGTCCGTGTGTTGCCGTTGTCGTTTCGATATGTTGTCCATGACGGGTTTCAGCTGTTAGACACACCCGTAGAAAAATCCAACGTGAATTTAGTGCGCACTTTCTTCCGCGATAGGGTGTAAGAAGAACTTTATTACATGCCAAAAAAAGAAAAAATGTGGATCATCTCTGCTAATCCAGGATATAGAAAGCGAAAGCTGTTGGCGTTCAATGTGTAATTGGCGTTGGCAATGTTGTAGACGGCGATGGCTTTGAGCAAAGGAAGGGCGCATCCATGAATATGCGGACGCCTCATTCGTGCTTTGATACATGTGGCGGTGGTGAGATAGAGCTGGGTCCTGCCTGCATTAGCGCTGATAGTGTTCTGGCTGACATGCGGCATTGCAGCAATAGCAAGGCCGCAGCATTCATTTGGCGATCAATATCTCGCGATCAACCATGAACAGCATGCCCCCTCCAAGGGTGGCTCGGAGGGCAATCAAAGCAGGCTTTTGCAAAATATTTCCGGAGTCCTCCACAACGGCACCCCTTCCTTCTTTTCTTCTTTCACTCCCTCCTTTATTCATTCTCTTACGGCTTGTTCAGGTGTCCAACGATATATAAGACAAATACTGCGCCATTTCCTTTACCCTAAACAATTTTTTTATTATTACGTTGGACACCAACGCCACGTACATGAAAGCGAGATTGAGGTCTCCACTGGCCCACGGAGCCGGTTGTGCGCCTTTCCTTTCGTGAAACTGATTGGCCTTTGCGAAGTTGTCAACGCCAATGAACTCCATGAACGCCGTCGGCTCACTTGTTTTGTTTGCTTTTTGAGGAAAGCAAAAGGCACAGTAACCGTCTGACATATCTCGGTGGAGACGCGAACAGCGCTGTAAAGGAAGGGATAAAGGATGTAGGGAAAGAAGCAACGCGCGGCAGCGGCGAAAGGTCAGGCGACGGAGTCGGCGGCGGCAACCTGCGCCGTGCGTGACGTCACTCGTGCTCCGACATACGCTGGCTCGCACGAAGCGCGGTGTTGACTAGCGTAGTGAAGCTGCTCGCTTCAAAATTACAGGATTGCACTTGTCTCCTTCTTTAATTTTCATTTTTTTGTTTTAACCGACATCGCAGTGGTGGATTAAGGGTGCGGGAGGTTAAGGGGGCTGCAGCCCAGGGCCTCACCTCGGACAGTAGGAAAAAGGGGGCCATTTTTTCTAACCTGCTTAGTATATGGAACCATGGAACACGCCCGCAAGGACGGACACTCAGTATACCGCGATAGAGCTCAGCTCAACCGGGCACACATATGGCCTCCCTATTCTTAACATATACAGCAATCGCAAAGATAAAGGCAGAGTTATTCCGGGCATCCTAGGCTCCTTTCGTTCCTCAAAGCTCCTTGTGGTGGGTGATTTAAAGCACGTCACACGCACTGGGGATGCACCTCGGATACCCCCAAAGGTAACCTCATTTCTACCACAATGGCTGATTACAACCTTGGCTTAATCACAAACCCCACAGTACCCACTCGCATTGGCACAAGTGTCCCCCGCGACACCACTTCCGATCCTACATGGGCCACTCCGAACATAATCGCTAAATCTCACACGGTGCTCCTCGACAGCCTTGGGAGTGACCACTTTCCAGTCTCCACAACTATTGCTTACGATTCCAAGATTTTAAGCCCTCGTTCACAGCTCCTCACTGACTGGGATAAATTGCGCTCATACTTGGCAGCTGATTATACCGAGCCCCGTATTGTCACCGACGGCACAGACCGTCTGGTGGAGGCTATCCGGGCGAACAGCAAACGCATTAAAAACACCCCTGCGGCACCGCAGGTTGATCCGCATCTGGCTCATCTATGGGAGGCCCGACAGGGACTTCTCAAGCGCTGGCGTCACCAGCGACAAAATCGTAAATTGAGACCCCGCATAGCCACTGTCACTCGTGAGGCAGAAGAATACGCGACCACCTTAGCCCGCGCACACCGGGCAACCTTTTGTAACGACCTCAAGGGTACATTAAGCACTAAACGCACGCGGTCCCTCCTACGCGCTCTCTTAGATCCAAAAACCACTAAATCTGAGACACAAGTAAGCACACAACGTCTAATACAACTAGAGCTTCAAAAGGGCACAGATGTAATTGGCCAACTACGGGACACTTATATACCTGCATGCCTTCAGTCAGCAGATCGACCCAATCTACCTTCACCTAACCCGGAACTTGATGCCGACATTACCTTAACCGAAGTCCGCCGAGCACTCTTTAGTATTCACCGTTCTATGGCGCCGGGGCCGGATGGCATAACGTACAAGGCACTACTCAATCTGGGCGATGTGTCGCTTCAGGAACTCACGGAGCTCTTTATTAACCACTGGCACGCTGGGACGCGTCCGTCAGCCTGGACCCATGGCAGCGTGCGATTTATACCCAAACCGGGCAAACCCCTCACCCTTCAAAATTTGCGCCCCATCTCCTTAATGAGCTGTGTCGGCAAGCTCTTCGAGCACGTTAATCTCAACCGCCTGCAACCGTTCCTAGAAACAACAGGCTTCCTCTCCAACGTTCAATTTGGCTTCCGTCCAAACATCTCGGAGCAAGACGTACTTCACGGCCTTTAAGAGTCTCTATTTTACACCAAGCGCCGTACAGCCGCTACGCGAGCCATACTGGCCCTGGATATTCATAAGGCTTTCGACACTATAAGCCATGACCATATCCTGACGACATTAGCCACCACCGGCTGTGGCTCCCGCATATGGCAATATGTTCGGGGCTTCCTTCAGGGGCGCACGACAAAACTCTATCTTGGGGATGTCGCCTCCCAGCTTTTCCCCCTGCCTAACCGGGGAACCCCACAAGGGGCGGTCCTATCTCCTTTACTTTTTAACATTGCCCTAACGCCACTGGCAAAGGCCCTTGCTGCTATACCAGGGCTCCACACGGCCATATACGCAGATGACATAACCCTCTGGACAACGGGAGGATCCATTAGAACAGCCCAGGATATCCTGCAATCTGCCATAGACATCACCACCACCCAATTAGCAAACACAGGCCTCCGTTGATCTCCAATTAAATCGGAACTCTTACAGCTGAAACCCCTGCCCAGTGACCCCCCCCCCCCCCCCCATTGAACTGCACATGTATGGGAATCCAGTGCCCATTGTGTCTCAGGTGAAGATTCTCGGCCTTCTCATTAACAACACACTCGATGCTACTCCCACCCTTCAGCTCTTGCAAAGACAGACCAAACAGGTGGCTGCACTAATCAAGCGTGTGGCTGAACGCAATCATGGGCTGTCTGAACGCGAGGCCCTTAATATGACAAATGCATTAATCATCAGCCGCATTACATACCTCCCATACCACATACTCACTCAGCGCCAAACACAACAGGCAGACATCCTAATACGCACGGCTGTCATCTCCGCCCTGAGTATTCCACGGATGGTTAGCACGAAACGCCTCCTGGCCACTGGTGCCCACAATACCGTGATCGAATTAATAGAGGCTCAACGCACCAACCAATTAGTCCGCCTGAGTCGCACGGTAACAGGACAATGCCTACTGCGACAGCTCCGTCTCAATCCACCCATTCCAAACCCAACAAGTCCTACACCTTACATGATTTCTCTGCGCAGGCAGGATCACATATATCAGAAGCCCCTACAGCGCAATATGAGCGCTAGCCTCCATTAGAGTAGGCGGCAAGCTCGAGCGAGCTATTACACCAAAACATACAGCAACTGCTCCGATATCGTTTATGTCGACGTGGCAGAAAATTCTAAAGTAGGATTCTTCACTGAAGTCGCAGCCTATGAAGACGGCACTGAGGGGGCCGCCGCCACTATCCGAACTAATTCACCTGCAGAGGTGCAAGGAGCCGCCATGGCACTTGCGCTGGCCCAATCCACCATTGACAAAAACATAACCGAAATTTGCACAGATTCCCAGGCCGCATACCGCCACTATCTAAAGGGCGTGGCGACGCCGGCCACACACCGTATTCTTGCCACAGCCATCTCTCTCGACCGAACGGTTACTCTGTCGTGGATCTCTGGGCATTCCTCGATCCCCGGTAATGAGCGCGTTCATGCGCTGGCCCGAGCTCTCCTCCCGGACCACGGACTATCGGGCACCCAACCCTACGCAAGAGGCCCCATCGGTCCTTTATACATATCGTAAATTCACCGCATTCTACAAACTCAGCCGCATGACATTACCACCACCCCACAGTACTTTGTCGCCCTTATCCAGCGCCACATGGCGACAATTACAGACGGGCTGCTTTATTTCATCCTATTGTCTCTCATGCTTTCACCCCACCTTTCCTCCTCATTGTAACACCTGTGGCGTGCCCAGGTCCACACTTTTCCACTACCTTTGGGAATGTCCTTCCCCACAGGCAGCACCCCCCATCCCCAATCCCACTCATTCTTCCTGGCTTTACGGACCGCTCAGCCCGCCGGCCATAAATGGCTGGTGGATCGGCTCTTACGTGAGGCACAAGCCCTTGGACTCCTGGGCCTGCAGGAGACCACCTGGAAGATTTTTTTCTTTCCTTTTTTCTAATAAAAGTTGTTTCCATTCATCCATCCTTAGTATTCCTTCAGCTAGGGGAATTATCCAGCCAGCCTCATAATTGCGACATGCCGAACGCGTCTCGGTTATTATGTGTTTGGATTTTGAATCAGAAGCAGCTAGCTCATGCGGTGAGCGGCGAACAACGCAGCGCATATCCAAAGCACGTTCACCACGAAGCTTGCGGCTTGCTGCCCGTTCGTTCGGCGCGGAAGCTACGCTGGCGTTCGTGGCATCGAGTTTGTCGAGAACGATATGCCGACAAACTACGACTCCAAGTTGAGTCTCGCGCGTTTCGGCAAGGCCCCTAGGCAACGCTTCTACGTGGTTTGCCGCTCCGCGCGTCCGTTTCACCGTGCGTAGCAGAGCGATTTGTCTAACGGGCAAGGCGTCGCGCCGAACGGGGGATGGCGTTCCGTGGACTCCCTGGCAGTGCAGCAACACGCTGTCACGTTAAACTGCTAAAAGCGAAGCTTAAGCGTTTTTCAATTTTTTAAACACAGTACTGCGCATGCAACGCGTCGTTTTGGTGATAGAGCGGCGTACGGCGAGGCAGCGATGATGTGCGCGGCGCACCTATCGGGTCTCTCTGGATACCATGGTATCGGCTCATGCGCACAATTGCTCATACGCGTGACGTCACGCTCGGCTCCGACGGTGGGGCGGGCACGCGGAAGCGCGCACCGCACCTGCTGCTCTTCTCCGGTTGCCATGGCAACGGCGCATGCGCACAACTTGTTTCCCCAGGCCACCTCAAAGTGTTTGAATGGTAGCACAGTATTGCTCTCGCTACAAAAATTGCCAGTGGCTTAGCTCCCTTAGACCTGGATATACGTAGCGGGAGGTACGTTTCCCTGGCTGAGCTTGTTGGCACTGAATGTTTAGCAATGAGAGACATGGCCTACACTGTAGAGTGGAATTTTGTGCTTGACCAGAATGCCTTTGCAAGTTCCACAAACACTCGCCACGGTCTCATCCGACCATTCTGGTAATGCCAAACGCAAAGTGTCATACGTTGGATTACTCAATGGTGTCAAGTCATTTTGGTGCCACAGTCTGTCGCACACACTACACATCTGTCCGAACGGATTGTTCACAAAGTCTGCTTCAAATGTCCAAGTCGCAGTTGCACTTTCGGAAACTCGAATGGTGTGATCAGACACACGACGGGCCTTCGTGCCCTCTTCGGTTGGTTACCGTTGACTGACGCCTTCCATAGTCTTCATCTCGGCGGTTATGCGTCGTCTATTACGCTCGGCAGTCTGGCATCTCCGTTTGGCAAGCCGCTACTCTCTCTGTTCGGGCGTCTCCGCTGCTCTCTTCGCCTTTTGACGCTCCTTCTCTGTTGAGTAGCCAGGCGACGACCCCAGGATCGGATGAGTTAATGTTCTCTTGTCTATACCGCCGTCTAGCATCGGCTGGACTCGCCTTCCGTGCATCCACATCAAGCGTTGCGGTACAGCCGCCGAATACATGTGTAAATGTTATGGGTGAAAGCCAGGCAATAAAGAAAAAAAAAGAATACATCTCTGCCTCTTATGCGCAATGCTGCACATGCGACGACGCGCGGTTCAGGTGGTAGAGCGGCGTGCGGCGAGGCGGTGGTGACGAACACGGCGCAGCTGTGGGTCCTCTCTGGTTACGGTTGTATCGGCGCATGCGCACAGCTGCTCATCCGCGTGACGTCACGTCCAGCTTCGACGGTGGAGTGGGCGCGCGGTCGCGGCAGCGACGAAGCGCGCGGCGCACCCACTCCTTCTCTCCGGTTGCCATTGTAACGGCGCATGCGGACAGCTGGCCTCTCCCATGTACCATGGTAACGGCGCATGCGCACAACTTTCCTCTCTGTTGTACCGCGAAACGCTCGACTGGTAGCTTATACCCCGTTTCAAACATTAAGTGCACCACTGTGAAGGCTACGGAAGGGGTCCGAAAAAAATAAATAAACAGAGGTGGATCTCTTCGCGCTGTCCTGTGGCCGTGTGCTCTAACGCGTCGCTCTGGAGAATCGACATGCAACTAGGGGTGCATGGGTTCAAATCCCACATGGCAAAACTTTTCTCGCACATTTTTTCTTATTGCAAGTTGCATATCGCGTGGCTTGAATGAGAAGTCTCGTTTTGTTCACAATCATTTGGTTACTATGCCATGCTCTGAACGGAACTGCATGCATCTGTTCATTTGATGCATACCGCGTTAATGTGGGCGGTCCGAAATCCGTAGTCAGTGAGCTCGCACCGGCTTTTGGTCAGCCGTGGCTGTTTTCTTTTGTGTGAAAAGATGACGTTCATTTGTCGGGTTTATTAGCACAGTGGTGAATGCTCCGCCGTGCCCCAATTTCGATTTTTCCATTGCCCCTCGAGGACCCACTCCTTTGTGGGCCTCTTTTAAGGTACATGACATGTTATGACTGGTTCCGTGCAACCGGTTAGCGGCGGATCCAGTTCTCGCCAAAAGAGTCTGGTACCGACTTTGGCACTGCGCTGTAGAGTAGCCCAAAGGACTTGGCGAGAGCAATTATTTTTTACTGATCGTAAAGATCAGAAGGAAGATGTCGGTTAATTTAGAAAGCTGTTTTATCATAGATGAGCGCAGAAAACATAACCTAGACTTCTTAATCGCCTATTTTCTTACTGTATATATGCAACATTCTTGTGCATATCTGCAATTCTTTTGTTTTTGTTCAGGTATTCTTCGTTCTTAAGCAAAGCGCGTTTTCATTTGTCATTGAAAAGAGAGCTCTATAACTTGGCTATGATATGCGGCAGAATAACAGTATATTTAAACTGATGCGTCAAATTATCTATACACACACCCCCACCAATATGGCCAGTGTTCCCGTGATAAGTGTTAAATTTATAACAGTGTTTCGATTCACACAGTGACAGAAAATAGTGCTGCCTCAAAAGTTACAGATTTGTTGTCGTGAAGAAATGTATGAAGGCAATACGGCGGCAAGTCAGATTGTCTCGATTTCCCTGCTCTCCTAGAAGAGCAGAAGCTGCCCAGGCAGGATTTTCATGCAGCCAGGCATAAAGAGTCCCGAGCTGTGGGAGTGCAGTATAAGTTGTACAACGCTATGAAGAAATATTTCGCAAGAGCAAACAATAAACGAGACAGGGCAAAAAAGAATGTTGACCGCGCAGTGTTGGCGAGAAATGGTTTATACTGGAAACAGCCAGTGGCATGGATCACAGTTCATACAAATTAAAGGACACGTGGAGTAAAGGTACACCAGCAGACAATCAGTCAAATGATCCAATACTAAAAAAATGTGCAGGCCATCGAACAGCATTATATCATACAACGAGAACCTGACCAATGTCTGGACAGTGTTCAAAAAGCAGTGCATTTTCAGTCAACTAAATCAAATTCCTGGGACATGTACTAACAAAGGCATCACTCGAAACAAACAAATTAACACTGAACCGAGCAAGAGCGAGCTTGAAATCATTCACATCCCCCAAATATAAGGACAAAACATACAGTTCTGGCTACCTCAACGCTGGCACTTCTGCATTGCATAATGTGTCAAAACGACCACAGATTGACAGTAACGCAAGACAACACCAAGCCAGTACTCCCTTTTCAGGACATCAAGATCAGACACCCATACATACCATTCCCAACCCTCATACACAAAATGAGGCTCATTCTTAGGGCTGTGTGAATGTTCGAATTTTGTTTACATCAAATTGAATAAATTCCTGTTCAATTAGTCATATGAATCGAACAGTACATGTTCAAAACTATTTTAAACGAATCGAATTTGCTCTCAGATTTTCAGATACTGTTCGAATAACTGACACAACGCTTGATTAAACTCAACTGTACTTTTCTGCAATTATTCTCTCAAAAACTGCACACATTGGCGACGTGTAACACTATTCATATTCTAAATGGAAAAAGTACTATTTTCACTGCCTTACAAATTTTGCTTTTATACTGACACTATTAACACGACCACGCACCACCACCACCTACACCTCCTCCTCCTCCGCCCTCCCCACCCCCACGTCTTTCACATCCACCTCAACACCTACACTACAATTTGCTCCCTGATACGATTTGATGCTGATGAGCATGTGCTTTTATACACATGCATACACAAGAGTGATCACACCATGCCGACGAGCCTTCTCTCTTTCCTCGGTAGACTGATCAACATACACGCCAACATGCACACATATTTTCTCCTTTCCACCCACACACGCACAAAGTTGATCATAGCATGCTGATGAGTGATCTCTCTCATCTCAGTACCATGTCTATTACACATCCATTCGAAGTGAAACAAGTTCCCCTATGCTACTTAAATCTTCATCAATGAAATGAGTGCTCGACTCATCTGAAGAGAAGTTGCACGAGCCAGAAATGCTGTGCACAACCGGTTCAATTTCAGGGTCCACAATCATATCGCGTTGCCATGCTTCAGCCGCAACTTGTTCCACATGAATACAACAGTTTTGCCAGCTTTCCTGACTTACAGACGTTAGTGCTTCCGGCAGGAGCTTTTCCACTTCAGCCAAAGTGAAAAATTTGTTGCAACTTGCGATGTATACCTTCACCCGGCTCCAGACAAGTTCAGTGGGGGTGAACTCGCAGTGGCACGGTGGTAAACGAAGCACTTCGTGGCCATGGGTAGCTGCCAGGGTGTTGACGCGGTACACAACGCTGGGCGTGTTTACCTTTTGAGAAATCTCCAGCAGTTCTGCCCTCACCATGACCTGTGACCACGGAACACCTTTCTTTGTGAGCCAAAGCTGAATATCAGCTTTGCGCGTAGACTTGGTATGTGCTTTTTCAAGAGCCACGCTATGATATGGAGCATTGTCCATGACGACAGTGCTATTGGCCGTAATGTTTGGCAAAAGCTTGTCGGTGAACCACTTCTCAAAGTAGTTGCCATCCATCTCAGAGTGGAAGTCAGCGTGGTTTCCCTTTTTTGCTCTGATGAAGTCAGCAGCGTCTTGCACAAATCCTGTTGCACTGCTCCCAACATGTACAAGGATCAAACGGAAAGAATGTGGCGCTTAAAGCTCAATGCGTGAGGAGCTGTTCTATAGTTGCTGCATGGCGCTGTGATTTGATGGCAGTACCAAGCCCATGAAATCTCGAAACGTGATGAGTAGTTGCTACCACAGTTGGCGCTGGGATCTAAGGCTGGTAGCAGACCCCACAAAATCTCGAAACGTGATGAGTAAGAGCTCACGCTCATAAAATTCGAAGGGGACACTTAAGCTTCGTGTTAAGTGCGTGACGTGATAAATTAATATGGGCCATATTTTCAGAATTTCTCATTCTGTACGTAACATTCGCAGATTCATATGCGTCCTCATAACCGCTCCTGGCGCAGTGGAACAGCGATAAACCAGTGCTCTGTGGTGGCATGCGTTGCCACCGAGGGGACTTGTGCGACCCAGGTTGCTCTTTTCGAGCTACTATTAGCACCAATCATCAATTTAACTTCCGCCTGCCTCGGCGCGCACTTTGTTGACAATTCGCTCTAGGTGACCACCTGCGGCCTTGGTAGTTTTAAAGGGGCATTTAACGCTATCGCGTTAAATATTGCCCCGCTCGCCACAAAATCCGGTGTTGGCATTGACAGCAAAAATCACGGTCATGGCTCTGACAGGTTGTCCCCAGAGAACAACCCACGAGGCAGGTGGGCCACCTAGGTCACGTGACCTTGCGGCATCATCACAACCGGCCCACTGGATTCTGGGCAAACTGCAATCAGAGGCCGACACTCAGGCAGATATTCACCACGTGCTGTGGGTTTGCCCAGCGCTGAAACCGACGATAATTCGGCACCTGGCGGCAGCGTGTCTCTCGCCGCACAATCCGAATTCATATACGCTTGGACGCAGGAAAGACATCATCGCTCACTGCTGGACTTCATTAGATCACCGAACCTTTTTTCATTTATTTGAGCATTCTGGCCCTCCATAATTACATACCATTTTATGCACTGTTTGAATAAACATCGCTTAAAAAGCTGTTCATCATGACAGGTGAAGGTTCACTTAAACATTGGTCGCTTAGGAAGAGCAACCTGAACCGCACAAGTGCCATCGATGGGAGCACCTGCCATCGCAGGTCTGTGGCGCACCACTTAGCCGCTGCACTACTGTGCCAGGAGAAGTATGAGGACTCCCGAGGATCTATGTCAAGTAGAGAATGACGTAGTGCACATATCGGAATTGCCGCATTTCGCTATCCGCGTCATATCCTTAAGGCAGAGCTTCAGTGTCCCCTCCTATTTTTTTTCGTGCATTTTTCGCTCGCGGTCAACGACGCCGACGACTGATTTTCTGCCCCACGAGCTCGTTAACGCAATCCCGTAACAGTTCAGACGGCGCTTGAGTCCGCTTACGTGCTGTGAAGGCAAAAGCATTAGTGTCATGGTGGGCGTTCGACCTTGAAGGAAAATTTGGTTTCGAGGAAAGGAAACGGCGCAGTAACTAGCCGTCACATATCTCGGCCGACACCTTAAACGCACCGTAAGAGGAGCAATAAAGGAGGGAATGAAAGATGAAACGAAGAAAGAGGTGCCGTAGTGGAGGTCTCCGGGATAATTTCGACCACTTGGGGATCTTTAACATGCACTGACATCGCACAGCTCACGGGCGCCTTTTGCGTTTCGCCTCCATCGAAACGAGGCCGCCGCGGTCGGGTTCGAACCCGGGTACTCCGGATCAAGAGCCGAGCGCCCCAACCACTGAGCTATCGCGGCGGGTTAGAGAATAATCAATTCTGCATATAAGGGCATTAACCGGCAGAGCTCCGAATGGTGTGCGGTTTTGTGACCAACGCGAACTGCTAAACAAACGCACAAACTACGAACGTACCTACGGAAACTGTAGCAGTGCCCAATTCTTCCGCTTTCGTAGCAGATAAACGGACTTGTTCCCAAGTTAGTTTTTGAAACGAAAGCTCACTACGATAGGTACCGCCCGCTTTCGCAGTGCGTTGCGGGTTGACGTTCAAGTGAGCCTGAGGTAAAGTGTGGCTACAGACCTCGCCATATGTGGTCCACCATACAGTCTCGCACCAGTTCACATTTCTATTCGCTGGAAGAGGGCGGTAAATAAGAGACTACCAAATCGAAACAGTGTATCGACAAAATTTAGACCGCTGCATGCTACTGTTTAGATCATCGGACAGTCTTCGCCTCTGTCAAACAAAATGAATAAAAGATGTCTATACCCACTGTCTCTCATTGCTAAACATAGTGACCACAGTAAGCTCCGCCAGGGAAACGTACCTCTCGCTACGTATATCCTGGCACAGCGCATCTAATGCACTGCCATTTTTTTAATGGATTTCCCAGACTCTCTGTCTACTGATGTCATATCGGTGTATCATAGCTTAGCGTTACTAGGGAACACACCCGCACCTCCGCTATCGCACCATCGCTACGGCACCACTTCTTTCCTGTCTTCTTTCCCTCCCTCCTTTATCCCTTCCTTTGCGGCGCGGTTCGGGTGTGCACCGAGATATGCGAGTCAGTTAATGCACTACTTCCTTTCCTCAAAAAACAATTTTTAATCTCCAGGCTTCCGCAATACGGTCAATTTCCGTGCCTGCTACCACACTAATCGAATAACAGCTATAATGTTCGTTTGCGGCTTAATAGAATTGTAATAAAGATTTCATGCAATGCGTTAAGTGCACTGCCAGTAATGAAAGACACAACGGCCTTTGCAAAGCCGCAATAAATGCATAATCTAATTAAGACAGGCAAGTCTTCACTTCTTCTGGCGCTAAATACGAGTAGATATTGTAGCGTGCGTTGAGTCCACCGGCTCTAACAGTAGGCGGTATATCTGTGCTTTGCTTTGCTTTCGGCGAACGTTGTATATGGCTGATTTCAGCTGTTGGTTGGTACACCTCTACGCACACTTTCAAGAATCCAACACTTCCTTCCGCGTTAAGAAGTAAGAAGAACTTTATTAAATACCAAAAAAAGAACAAATTACACAACTGCCACTTAAGTTCCTTCATTTTATAAGTTCTGTTTTAGGCGACAGCGTATACAGCCCGTCGGTCGAAAAGCCGTCGGCGTCGTGGCAGCAGCAGGAGTAGTCGGTACCGCGCTTCGGAAAAAAAAATTAGGTACTGCTGAACCCGGTCAGAGATCGAAAGCTGTGGTGTATCGGGTAAGCAGACGCGGCTTGGCCTCTTATGTTGACCGCCTTCCGCACACTGGACAGGTGCCGCGCCCACCCTGCCAGGTGGTGGTTATAATAATGTTTAAATTAAATTAATCTGCTTCATGAAATCGTCACCATTCAGCAAGAAGGCACCTCACCGAGCAAACGAGCCATCTCGGGTTTAACTCTGATTTTATTTTTCGGCAAAACTGTGCAGCCGCCAACACTCCCCAGCCGTCATTCAGAGCATATGTTGCCGCTGTGGTGGACTACACTGAAGCTGCTACTCTAATTTTGTAATATACAAATATACTCTAATAATACGCTGATATACTTTTTTGATTTACAAAATCCTGCGGACACTGAGTCCAAGCAGGGTGGGCGAACAAGTCAATCAAACCACAAAGAAAACGCAACACTTAAAAAATCACAATATAGCAATAATTTCTTAAAACTCATGGGACAACGGTTTAATTAGCTGATTCCAATCTGTTGATTTGCGTGGAAAAAAATGGCCTGGCTTAGCTAAAGTTAAGCCTAGGATGCTAAGCATAATAGATTTGTGAAAGGGTATAGCCTGGTGACACTTGGTTATAATTGGTAATGCTTGGATACACTTGGTTTATGCTTGGTAATGCTTGGATATACTTGGTAATATCTAAGTATTGCCGCGCGGCGACCGCGCGAGTTGAGCCCCGTTTCTCCACAGCTGGCGTGACGTCAGACCACGTGCTTGGCTGCAGCGCCCCTAGCGGGAGGAGCGGGGGTTAGCCTTGGTGGTCGCGGCCGCGCGGCGACCGCGCGAGTTGAGCCCCGTCTCTCCTGAGCTGTCGTGACGTCAGACCACGTGCTCGGCTACAGCGCCCCTAGCGGGAGGAGCAGGAGTTAGCCTTGGTGGTCGCGGCCGCGCCAGGCTGGGCTAGGGTTGAGCTAAGTAGTGTCCCTATTATGCTTCGCATAAAAACGAAAACTTTTGTGTGTTCTAGCGAATATATGGGTTAGAGACCTTGGAAGGTGTTGAGTTTGTGTGGATGGTGCCGGCGTTAAGAATTATGAGGGATCTAATCCAAGTTTGTTATGTTATAAGAGAGAAATAAATTCTATCCAAAGCTTTCTTATACGATGCTCAAGTTGTTCAATTTTATGAACCTCCATTAAAGTAATTGGGGAGTCAGTCCTTGCATATTTATTAAAAATAAACCTGACAGCTCTTCTCTCCATTCTTTCCAGATTTTTTACGCTAGACTTAGTATACGGGTCCCACACTATGCGAGCATAATCGAGTTTAAGTCTAATTATTGAAGAATAACAAAGTAGCTTAATGCCAGAAGGGGCATGTTTTAGTTTATGTCTTAAGCAGCACCATTTTCGAAACAATTTTGTGTCGACATCCTGCTTTACGATGCTGTGTGGCTGTTTCATTTCGTAGTTTACGGCTTTCTGGTCTTGATTACTGTCCGTCTGCTTGATCAATTATCAGTTATCATCAATGGTCATGAGACCACTAATTCTCGGTGAAAAGATCGTTTACACGTGGCCGGTGCAGAGCGGTGAAAAACACCGACCCCTATCGGTGCAGTAGAAATCAAATGCCGGCCACTCTCTTACAAATTTTGTGGGCGGATGCGACCCACTCCGACTGTTCCCATTAGCATTTTTCGAAATAGCGAGTAGGGTAGTAGGGACAACTTCTCTTGGACCACACAGTAATCATTAAATGCCTAAACTGTTTTGGTGTTGTTTAGCCGGTTCCTCCGGCGTTGGCTCTTACTTAATGAGCAGTGTAGCGGGGTATTTATGAAACTAATTGGCTGCGGTTTTACTACTCAACCTGGCAAATAATAATTGCTTTTTTGTGGAAAGGAACTGGCGATATCTGTCTCATATATCGTTGGATATCTGAACCGGGCCGTAAGGGAAGGGATAAAGCAGGGATTGAAAGAAGAAAGGAAGAAAGAGGTGCCGTTGTGAGGGCTCCGGAATAATTTCAACCGCCTGGGGAACCTTAACGTGCACTGACATCGCACAGCACACGGGCACCTTAGCGTTTTGCCTCCATAAAAACGCAGCCACTGCGGTCGGGTTCGAGCCCGGGAACACCGGATCAGTAGCGGAGCGCCCTCGCCACCGAGCCACCGCGGCGGGTCGTCAACTTGCTTAGAGTGAAAGCTGTGGTGTACCGGTCAAGTAGACGTGGCTTTCCGTGTGTAAAGTTAAGTGCATTCCGCACTCTGGATGGGCATCGCGCCCACCCTGCCACCTTGGCAGGCGGCAGTTAAATTAATGGTCGATCGTGAGAGGCGCCCGTGTGCTGTGCGATGTAAGTGCACGTTAAAGATCCCCAGTCGGTCGAAATCATTCCTGAGCCCTCCACTACGGCATTCATTTCTTCATTTCTTGTTTCACTCCCCACTTTATACCTTCGCTTACGGTGCGGTTCAGGTGTCCGCCCATATATGAGACAGACACTGCGCCATTTACTTTTCCGAAAAACCAATTATTATTATTTTCGCGAGAGGCGGTCATCCGATGAACGCTGCGGCCTATTGCTGCAGTGACACGTCTCTGTCGCAACGTTGCCAGCGCTAATGCATGCAATTATATAATTATAATTGGTTTTGGGGGAAAGGAAAGGGCGCAGTATCTGTCTCATATATAGTTGGACACCTGAACCGCGCAGTAAGGGAAGGGATAAAGGAGGGAGTGACAGAAGAAAGGAAGAAAGAGGCGCCGTAGTGGAGGGCTCCGGAATAACGCATGCAACCGACATCTCTCAACACCACCACACACCTCGCGCGCTTGAAGAGTTTACTGACACAGGGAGCCAGTCATGCGCCCTTCCTTTCCTCAGATTATTCGGAGTCTAGAACGTTACCAACGCCAATGAACACAATGAACGCCGACGGCGAGCGCTCGGTTTCGGCGGCGGGGATCGGCTGAGTGGCGTCATAGCTGTCACGTGATTTTTTTTCGGTTCAGGGTCAAACGCGCGCACACGGCGCCTCAGGGAAGAAGCTGCGGAGGAAAGTAAAGCTTTCGCTATAAAAATTCGAAGGGGACATTGGAGCTTTGTGTTAAGTGCGGGACGTGATAATTTAATATGGGTTAATGATCATATGTTTTGAATTGGTCATTCTGTACATATCATTCATAGATTCCTACGCGTCCTCATAACCGCTCTTGGCTCAGTGGAAGTTCATAGCGAATGTCCGGACCCCGTTGAATATCTGTTACGGGTCCAATTGGACTTATTTTTGGAAATGTGGCGGAAAGTTTGAAGGTTGCTTCACTTCCGTCACCGGTTGGCCCGGTATTGCACTGCCTCCGGGATCGGCCTGGGGCATTATAGCGGGCGTGTTTTCTATCCTATCTTTCTATCCTATCTTTAAACTCTCCTACTTTCTGCACGTGGTAGCGATTGTGGCTCAGCTTGAGCCACTGGGCAGGCCTTTGCACTTTCCTTTAAATTATTCCAGGCAACAACAGAAGACAGCGATGGGCCACTGCCCTGCGGTGGCATGCGTTGCCACAGGTGAGGCTTGTGCGATGCAGGTTGCTGTTTTCGAGCTACTTGTAGCAACCAATCATCAATTTATCTGCCGCATGCCTCGGCGCGCAGTTTGATGACAATTCACTGGGCAGGTTGCGACGACGAGAGAGAATGTTAGGCGACCTTGGTGACCACCTGCGACCTTAGTAGTTTTTCAGGGGCTTTCAACGCTATCGCGTTAAATGCCCCGTTCGCCAGAAAATCCGGTCTTGGTATTGACAACAAAATTCAGGGGCATGGCTCTGGCAGTTAGTCCCCACAGAACAACCCAGGAGGGAGGTGGGCTACCTAGGTCACGTGACCTTGCGGCATCATCACAACCTGCCCACTGGATTCTGGGCAAACTGCAATCAGAGGCCGACACTGAGGCAGACATTCACCACCTGCTGTGGGTTTTCCCAGCGCTGAAGCCGATAATAATTCGGCACCTGGCGGCAGTGTGTCTCTCCCCGCGAAATCTTAATACATATACTGCTTGAACGCTGACACCACATCATCGCTCACTCCTTGACTTCATTAGATCACCGAACCTTTTCTCATTTATTTGAGCATTCTGGTCATCCATCATTACATGCCCTTTATGCCCTGTTTCAATAAACATCGCTTATAAAAACTGTTCACCATTACAGGTAAAGGTTCACTTAAACATTGGTCGTTTAGGAAGAGCAAACTGAACCACACAAGTGCCACCGATGGGAGCACGTACCTGCCATCGCAGGTCAGTGGAGCACCACTTAGCCGCTGCACTACTGTGCCAGAAGAAGTATGAGGACTCCCGAGGATCTATGTCAAGTAGAGAATGACGTAGTGCACATATCGGAATTGCCGCATTTCGCTATCCGCGTAATATCCTTAAGGCAGAGCTTCATTGTCTCCTCTTTTTTTTTTCGTGCATTTTTCGTTCACGGTCAACGACGCCGACGACTGATTTTCTGCCCCACGAGCTCGTTAACGCAATCCCGTAACAGTTCAGACGGCGCTTAAGTCTGCTTACGTGCTGTGAAGCCAAAAGCATTAGTGTCATGGTGGGCATTCGACCTAGAAGGAAAATTTGATTACGAGGAAAGGAAACGGCACAGTAACTAGCTGTCACATATCTCGGCCGGCACCTTAAACGCACCGTAAAAGGAGCAATAAAGGAGGGAATGAAAGTTGAAAGGAAGAAAGAGGTGCTGTAGTGGAGGCCTCCGAAATGATTTAGACCACATTGGGATCTTTAACATGCACTGGCATCGCACAGCACGCGGGCGCATTTTGCGTTTCGCCTCCATCGAAACGAGGCCGCCGCGGTCGGGTTCGAACCCGGGTACTCTGGATCAGTAGCCGAGCGCCCTAACCACTGAACCACCGCGGTGAGTTAGAAAATGACCATTTCTGCATATATGGGCATTAACCCACTGAGCTCCGAAAGGTGTGCCGTTTGCTGACCAACGCGAACTGTTACACAAACTCACAAACCACGCACGCACCAACGGAAACTGAAGTAGTGCCCAATTCTTTCGCGTTCATAGCTCGTAAGGAGCCTTGTGCCCAAGGTAGTTTTTGAAAAGAAACCTTCACTACGCTAGGGAAACCCGCTTTCGCCGTGCGTTGCCGGTTGACCTTCATGTGAGCCAGAGGTGAAGTTTGGCTGCAGGCCTCGCCTTTTGTAGTCCACCCTATAGTGTCACACGAGTTTACCTTTTTTTTCGCTGGTAGAGGGCGGTAGAATAGGCCACAGCTTTAATTGGGTGACCAACCACTCGCGATGAACCGTTAATTTTACTGCCACTTACAAGGGTGGCACGGTGGGCGCGTTGCCTATTCAGTGTGTGAAACGCACGCAACGTTACACATGCCAAGCTGCATCCACATGCCCATGCACAATAGCTTTCTCGCTCTTTAGCCGGGTTCAGCGGTAGCTAAGCAGCAGCTATTTTTTAATGGATTTCCCAGACTCTGTCTGCTGACGTCGTATCGGTGTATGATAGCTTAGCGTTACCAGGGAAGGCACCCGCACCTCCACTACATCACCATCGCTACGGAACCACCACTTTCCTATCTTCTTTCACTCCCTCCTTTATCCCGTCCCTTGCGTCGCGCTTCGGGTGTGCACCGAGATGGGTGAGACGGTTGCTGCGCAATTTAATTTCCTCAAAAACCAATTTTCAATCTCTTGGCATCCAAAAATACGGCAAAATTACGGGCCTGCCACCACACTGATCGCATATCCGGAATGTTGGTTTGCGGCTTAATTGAATTCTTCTAAGTATTTCATGCAATGCGTTAAGTGGACTGCCAGTAATGGAAGCAACAATGGCCTTTACAAAGCTGCAATAAATACATAACCTAATTATGACAGGCAATCCTTCACTAATTCCAGCGCTAAATACGAATAGATATTGTAGCGTGCGTTGCATGAACCGGCTCCAAATGCAGTCAGTGTGTTGCTGCTGTCGTTTCGATATGTTGTCCATGACGGGTTTCAGCTGTTAGACACACCCGTAGAAAAATCCAACGTGAATTCAGTGCGCACTTGTGTGCATCATCTCAGCTAATCCAGGATATAGAAAGCGAAAGCTGTCGGCGTTCAATGTGTAATTGGCGTTGGCAATGTTGTACACGGCGATGGCTTTGGGCAAAGGAAGGGCGCATCCATGAATATGCGGACGCCTCATTCGTGCTTTGATACATGTGGCGGTGGTGAGATAGAGCTGGGTCCCGACTGCATTAGCGCTGACAGTGTTGGGGCTGACATGCGGCATTGCAGCAATAGCAAGGCCGCAGCATTCATTTGGCGATCAATATCTCGCGATCAACCATGAACAGCATGCCGCCTCCAAGGGTGGCTCGGAGGGCGCGCTGCCCATCCAGCGTCCGGAGCGCAATCAAAGCAGGCTTTCGCAAAATATTTCCGGAGTCCTCCACAACGGTACCCCTTCCTTCTTTTCTTCTTTCACTCCCTGCTTTATTCATTCTCTTACGGCTTGTTCATGTGTCCAACGATATATAAGACAAATACTGCGCCAATTCCTTTAGCCTAAACAATTTTTTTATTATTACGTTGGACATCAACGCCACGTACATGAAAGTGAGATTGAGGTCTCCACTGGCCCACGGAGCCGGTTGTGCGCCTTTCCTTTCGTGAAACTGGTTGGCCTTTGCGAAGTTGTCAACGCCAATGAACTCCATGAACGCCGTCGGCTCACTTGTTTTGTTTGCTTTTTGAGGAAAGCAAAAGGCACAGTAACCGTCTGACATATCTCGGTGGAGACCCCAACAGCGCTGTAAAGGAAGGGATAAAGGATGGAGGGAAAGAAGAAACACGCGCGGCAGCGGCGAAAGGTCAGGCGACGGAGTCGGCAGCGGCAACCTGCGCCGTGCGTGACGTCACTCGTGCTCCGACATACGCTGGCTCGCACGAAGCGCGGTGTTGACTAGCGTAGTGAAGCTTCTCGCTTCAAAATTATAGGATTGCACTTGTCTCCTTCTTTAATT